>NC_061096.1:40397647-40427647 GCF_015104395.2 Macrobrachium nipponense
AAATATCAACTGCAAGATTCCCTGCTTGGGGAATATGAAATATTTTAACTAAATATGAAATATTTTAACTAAAACACAGTCATGTACACGTAGAAATATAAACGCTTACACAAACATATATCACTAGGTTAACTACTTGAAGAATGAGTAATAATACTTTCTCGAACAAAATACGTGAACGAAGCATTTACAATAAGTGTACTATAAAATCTAATAATAAATATTTATCATTTAACCCAGTCGTCTATGACTCTTATGACAATTGCGTCAGTGGAAGTGACTCGAGCAGTAAGCCTAAAATTGTTTATACCTTTAATTGTTCAAGACGTTTTCAAAGTAGACCCTCAATTGTGTTTCATTTTGCAGCTTATTACTTATTCTATAAGTTATTTTTTTTTTACGTTTGGATACGTCATCGGTAAGCAAAGACCTTAAATTTGGATGACGTTCATATACGTCATCGGTAAGCTAAGAACTTACATTTGGGTGACGTTCACATACGTCATCGGTAAGCGAAGACCTTATATTTGGATGACATTCATATACGCCATCGGTAAGCGAGGAGTTTACATATGGATGACGTTCATATACGTCATCGGTAAGCGAAGACCTTATATTTGGATGACATTCATATACGCCATTGGTAAGCGAGGAGTTTACATATGGATGACGTTCATATACGTCATCGGTAAGCGAAGACCTAAGCAGAGAGGAGAATCATGCAACTTAAAGCCACAGTACCAAGGTTTTGTAAAGGCCACTGCAGTACCACAGGAATTAATTTGCCATATTTCAATGCTTCACAAAAATGCATGGCTTAAGAGCAGTTGTAGACCGGCCTGTATGTACTAAAAATTATTCATAGAGATCAAAGATTAAACTGTCCTCATGACTCTGAATTTCCATACGGAACCTGCCATCAGTATGTACAAATTTTATATATATATATATATATATATATATATATATATATATATATATATATGTGTGTGTGTGTGTGTGTGTGTGTGTGTGTGTGTGTACATAAACATACAGCATACAATCACACCTATTAACGTTAAAATGGAAACACTCATGTACAGAAATATTTACCATGTGTTTGCGTTTAGATTTAATTCTTGCACTTGTGTATAGTTTTTGTTTTTTACACTTTGACTCCATCAAGCACAAGCACAAAGACAAACGCATTCTGACTCACGCAGAAAAACGAACGGTTATAAAACATTTCTTCTATGCAAATAAATGAGGCACTGCAAGAAGAGACGCCTCGTGCGTGCGCGCGCGTATGAATATTCATGAAACCAATGAAGTCGTTGTTCTGACAAGTGTTGGAAAAGCAGCGGTGTTGTTGTTTTTGTTGGTGTTGTTTAGGGTGGGGTTAAAGCAAGCTTAAACTAAAGTCTTTTCATTCCTATGTTCTCTCTCTCTCTCTCGTCTTTTTACTTTTAAGTTCTATCAGCTTTTTTTGTTCTCTCTCTCTCTCCCTCTCTCGTCTTTTCACTTTTATGTTCTTCTCTCTCTCTCTCTCTCTCTCTCTCTCGTCTTTTTACTTTTAAGTTCTATCAGCTTTTTTTGTTTCTCTCTCTCTCTCTCCCTCTCTCGTCTTTTCACTTTTATGTTCTATCGGCTTTTCTCTCTCTCTCTCTCTCTCTCTCCCTCTCGTCTTCTCACTTTTATGTTCTATCAGATCTCTCTCTCTCTCTCTCTCTCTCTCTCTCTCTCTATTCCAATGCAAGACTTTATTCTTACACTAGTCCTTCATATAACTAGTACACATATTTTACAAAACAAAAATATAAGGATTGGTAAGATAGCCAAGGGAAAGGAATAGAGAGTGATACCAATGAATAAATGAACTAGCTATCGGTTTTGGCAAAGCTTACTAGATCTCTTACAAAAAAAAAAAAAAAAAAAAAAAAATCCCCAGACTTGAGCACTTGTTGCCGGTTACATAATAAATTCAACATAATAAATTCAACATAATAAATTCAAAGAGAAAACTAAAGATAAACAAACGAGTTTTAAAAAAATTGCATATAAGACATCTAAAAATATATATGTTTGCAATCATATTTGTTCGAATATATTGTCGATACTTACATATACTTTATATGTACATTCTGAATTTTGTTGAGGAGGCCACAAAAAGATATATAACGCAATTCGTGAGTAAGATAATGATGATGATAATAATAAATAATAATAATAATAATAATAATAATAATAATAATAATAATAATAACAATAATAATAATAATAATAATAATAATAATAATAATAATAATAATAAACTTTATTTCAGCATAAGCCATGTACATTAATAACTAGGGATAAAAATAAGTAAAAAGCATAAATAATTAAAGCATGGCAATACTAAATAACATACAAGTCCACATTACCTTTAAAAACCTTAAAACAACTTTGAAGGTATTTACATCCTCAGGGCAATTTAGTCAGGTAAAAAGTACAACCCCTAAAATAATAATACTAATAATTATAATAATAATAATAACAATAAAGACTTGGACAAGACATACTTCTGCGAATTACTAAGCCCTTTTGTACCAAAATGTGATGATCACTTGTTCTGTTCCCAGATGTAAAAGGAATGTTAAAATTGTCACAAAGTCTACGGTAATGGTGCGTATAGTTTTGGTTTCTTAAACAAAACACAAAAGCAACTCTGTCAATGTTGAATAAGATACTTTCCTGTCTTTCCCAAATCTTGATTATGACGTTCACCTTTTGGTAATGTTTTCACTTAAATATATCTATAAGTTTTTGGATAATGTTGTTGTCAAACTGACAAACAAACTAACAAAGAAACCTGAAGACAAATGAACCTAAACAAAGACATAACTCTGGGGCAAAAGTAATGATTTTATGACCTTGAGCTATAATAACCCTTTAAATGTCAAAAATGGTAGAGTTAATTATTAGGAATTGAGGACTGGAATGACCAATGTGGTTTACTGGCAAAAGAATGTGACCATGACCTTTGATTTTTAAACGTCGAATGAGTTAAATTGCCTTTTGAATTATAGCAGTACAAAATAATGCCACAAATATGTACACAGCTATTAAGAATTAAAGCTTCATTATCAGGTCATTGTTATTATAACATATTAGTATGAAAAATACTTCCCAAACTGTGACCTAGGCCTTAATAACTCACCTACTATTGAATATTACTAGTTAATCAATTTGACAATATCCCGCAACGAATATTTCCACCCATTTTTCATCAAAATCCAGTCATTGGTGTTCTGACAGACAAGGACGAAGACATTTAGTACCAAATGACAATGCAGGGAAATCCTAGAAGATAACAGGCCAACAACGCCCAAAATTCATGCAAAAACACACAAGACAAGAGAAAAACAATAAAGAAATAAGTTAAGCATATCTTGGTTTAACCACACCACTGAGCTGATTAACAGCTCTCCCAGGGCTGGCTCTAAGGATTAGATATCTTTACGTGGCTATGAACCAATTGGTTACCTAGCAACGGGACCTACAGCTTATTGTCTGATCCGAACAACACTACATCGAGAATTCATTTCTAATCACCAGACACAAACTCCTCTGATTCCACGTTGGAAGAGTTGGGAATCGAACTCGGGACTAACGAATCGTTAGGCAAGCACGTAAACCATTCGTCCAACGAAGAACTAATAATGAAATAAAAATCAATAAACCAATGAAAAAAAAGAGCATTATATCAGATTTATGTTATAAATGGTTCCCATATCTCCTACAAACCTTTACTTTTATACCCCGTTACATATCACCGCACTTCTCTCTCTCTCTCTCTCTCTCTCTCTCTCTCTCTCTCTCTCTCTCTCTCTCTCCGCCATATGAGGTTATAAGTCAGTAGGTCTATTCTTCGAGAGTTATAGAGTGCGGGGATGGCTAGAGGTGCCCTTGTATAGGTGGAGGGGTGAAGGTAGGACTCCCCTCAAAGATCCCCTGGGAATAAAGCGTTCTACAGTATTCCATGTAGGATGACGAGGAGGAGAAGGAAGAAGAAAGATGAAAGCGAGAAGAAAAACGTTTCAGCAAAAGAAGATAAGGAGGGAAATGGGAAGGAAGACAAGAAAAGAGAGAGGAAGAAATTAACAGAGGGCGAAGAAAAGTGTGCAAAGAGAGAAGATAATAAGAAATATTACCAAGAGAAATAGAAAGAAGGATGGTAAGAAGAGAGAGGGGAAATACGAGCGAAAAAAAAAAAGACTAGGAGGGATAAGAGCAATGAGAAGGCAGATGAAAGAAGAATGAAGCCCAAAAGCAGAATGAACAAAAGAAGGACGAGAAGGAGACGAGGAAGTAGGAAAAGAGAGGGAGTAGGAGAAGAAGAGAAAGAGAAAGAGGAAAAGCGATGCAAATGAGCAAAACAGAAGAAAAGGGGTTTGTGAAGATGAGGAGAAGGAAGAATAGAATATAAGAAGAGAAAGAAAGAGAGGAAGGAAGGAAGGAAGAAAGGCAGGAAGACGGATAAGAGAAGTAGGGGAACTCAGAACTAGAGGTCGGAGTGTCTTTGAAGGGCCTCCTTCAAGTGACACTTTGGAGGGCATCCCTTGTTAAGATATTTCTCTCTCTCTCTCTCTCTCTCTCTCTCTCTACTTCATCGATTGACTGACCGCCCTACCCTCTCTCCTCTCTCTCTCTCTCTCTCTCTCTCTCTCTCTCCTCTCTCTCCAATCAAATTCTCATTAAATGGATTATAGTTTTAATCTCTCTCTCTCTCTCTCTCTCTCTCTCTCTCTCTCTCTCTCTCTCTATATATATATATATATATATATATATATTATATATATAATATATATATATAATATATATAATTTATATATCATATATACTTGGATCCCTTCCTCTCATTTCTCCAGGGCTTTGAATTTAATGCCTTCATCAGACTATTTTCTAACCTTCTTATTATTTTATACATACATACATATATAATATATATATATATATATATATATATATATATATATATATATATATATATATATATATATATATATATATATAGAACCTCAGATATATATATATATATAAATATATTATTAAAAGGTTAGAAAATAGACTGATGAAAGCGTTAAGTTCAAAGTCCCGGGAGAAATGAGTGGAGGGGATCCCAGGAAGTGCCTGAAGAAGTGTTTAAATGGAAGCACGAGAGTTCGCACAGAATGAAAATATGAAGTTGCTTAAAGTGGGCATAGTAATGAACTTTGTGAGTAGTCATATGAAGACGCTAATGGCATGGAAGCTTTCTTGAATAAGGGTTCGTCTCGGGTTTCGCCAGTGGAAAGATAACTTAGTAATAATATGTTCGTTGTGTTATTTTTTTTACTGGTATAACCTCTTGTTGGAAACTCATCGATGGTAGTATATGCGTATTAACACAGTGATATATATACATATGAATAAGTACACATAAATATGTGCGTATGCTGATATATCAATGTGTTCAAACACACACGCACGTATATATATATATATATAATATATATATATATATATATATACATAAATGTTTATGTATCTAAATATGTACATTACACACACACACACACACACACACACACACACACACATATATATATATATAATATATATATATATATATGTATATATATATATATATATATATATATATATATATATATATATATGTCTCTACTACAATTTCTCTTAAAGTTAACAACGACCGAGTCGCACTAGAATCCAAACAGTTGTTTGTGTGTATAGTGTTTTTACGTTGCATGGAACCCGTGGTTATTCAGCAACGGGACCAAAGGCTTTACGTGACTTCCGAACCTCGTCGAGAGTGAACTTCTATAACCAGAAATACACATCTCTGACCCCTCAATGGAATGCCCGAGAATCAAACTCGCGGCTACCGAGGTGACACGCCTACACCATACCGACCACGCCTCTGAGGCGCTTGTTGGGCAAGGGAGTTGTAAAATCGAGAAGGTTGTTTTCAATATTTTATGTTCTGATGCAATCTAGTCTTCGCTCAGCATGTCAACCACTACAAGCTCATAGCCAATAGCTAATGTGCCTTTGCACATTCATACTTTTTAATACTTTTGTTTTCCCCTAAACGAAAACACGCGCCTTCATGACAAAAGAGGATTTTCACGACAGCTTTGCTGCGTGAGTGACATTGGGAGATCTAAAGTTGAGATTATGTTTTTTTCACAAAACCTTTTCGATATGATTCTCCCCCCCCCCCCCCCCCCCCCACCCCCACCCCCCACCCCCGCCCCCGCAACCGTCCCCCCCCCCCAAAAAAAAAATATATATATATTGAAGTATAAATATTTCTCATTTTCCGTTGAGAGAGTTTGAGCACGTATGGCTTAGTAGTTCAAGACAATAGGAATATTCTCTCTAAGTCGATTGCTGTGGCCATTAGAATAAAAAATTTAGCCAAAGGCAACGTGCTGAGACCTGTAAGGTCATTCAGCCAAAACTGAGAGTTAAGGAGTTCTTAAAGGTAAAACAAGAGGAAAACCTCCCGGGTGCTCTATGAAAACACTGTTAAGAGAGGGTGGAGAGGAAGTAAAAAACAAAAAATCTGAAAGTAGGTAGAGTAAAATGAATGAAAGATTTGCAGTTTGGGGTAGATGGGACGCAGCAAGGAACCTCAAGTGATGCCTACAGTGCACCGCGTGAGGTGTACTGATGGCACTGACCCCCTACGGTATATTTGTACTTTTGTTTACAAAATGCCATTTTGTGGTCACCGCCTCTCTTTTTCATTATTTTTTTTTCCTTTTGCCAAAGACCAAAACTTTTATCATGAACTTCATCATTTACCTTTTCCTGCGATGAAGGCTGACCAATTTGAAACAATTCATTTGCAGCCAGTTACTGCGGAGTTATTCACTTAATTAACCCTATTATCCAGAACAATTGAGCGATGGCAGCTGGGCAGTTATTGTATAATTTGATCCCAACTTGCAAATTTCACTGAGTGGACGACAAGCACCTAACTGGCAGCAGATATTAAGTGTATTGGAACTCGGGTCAAGGTTACATATAACTGTAATTCAAGGTTTCATATAACTGCAGGTTTCATAAAATTGTTCAAAGGGACTGTGTTTGATGAGTACGGCCGTAGTCATTACTATTATTATTATTATTATTATTATTATTTTATTAGAAGATGAACCATATTCGTACTGAACGAGCCCATAAGAGCCATTGAACTGAAAATAAAGCTTCCAAAGAATATGACATTCATTGGAAAGAAGTAACCGAAGGTGTTAGGAAGTACAGGTCAGAAAATGAACATATCAATGGGTAACTGAATAAATAAAAATGTAGGTAAATTATCAAATTACAACGAGACTATAGTAGATTCACAACAACCATGCATGTGATGTCTAGGCCAATCCCTTACGACGCTCCTGATTGGCTGTTGATAAGCCAATCACAGGGCTGGAAACTCTCAGTCTCTCTCGAGAGTTTACATAGGAAGGATGTATGTTCCACCTCCCCTGAAAGACGTATACCTCAGGAGAGGTGGGACATAGATCCTACCCATGTGAACTCTTGAGAGACTGAGAGCTTCCAGCCCTGTGATTGACTTATCAACGGCCAATCAGGTGCGTCGTAAGGATTGGCCTAGACATCACACGCACGGTTGATGTGAATCTACTATAGTATTAATATTAAGACAATGAACACTTCTGAACACAATACGAAAAGCTGTAATAATGGCAGGGGAGAATGAGGAATAGAACAACAACAATCATTTGACGTGGTGGAAATAAAGAAAATGAAAAGAATACCCATGAGTGGACGAAATTCCGTAAAAAAAATATTAAGCGCTTCATGGAATGAACACGGCTTAAAGAAATTCCTACGAAAGTAATGTTTTTGATTAGTTGTTGGGCAGATGAAACCCAGGATAAATGTTCTCTTTAGAAAAAAGTGAAAATAAAAATCAAATAGAAGAAAGATATAACCCAGTCTAAAATTTTCCTTAATAAAAAAAATCTGATTGAAAAAAGTATGTTAGCTTGGTAACTCACGAACGGGTGAATGGAATTTGTAGAAACTCAGCAATAAATATTGCAATAGGATTACATTCCTATTTTCCTGGAAACTATTTTAGCACCGAGTCTATTTCTGCAAAGAGTGAATCTTGTCAAGGGGATGATCAAACGAATGATTCTGTCAAATTACATCAAATTCTCCTCACCAATTTTTCAGATGTAATGTTAACACACAAACACAAACAGCTTCATAAGCACCTACATATTTAAATGTCCTTTTTGATGGCGTAGTCTCTACTAAGTACTCACGTTTAATCCTTCATCTTACTTCTTTCTTTACCTTAATCTCACTCTTCTTTTTCCAACATTCTTCGCCATTTCCAAAATCTTTTATCTTCGCCATCCTCTCCCGATCTCCCCATTCCTCCTTCTCCTCTTCCGCTCTTCTTCCTCCACCTCCTGACCTCCCTTCTCTTCTCCATCCTCCTCCTCCTCCTCCCCTTCCTCCTCCTGCTAAGCCTCGAAGGCTGATCCTAATTCGCAAGGGATTCGCCTTCAGCGAAGAGCAGGACTTATAAAGCAGAGCACGAATTAGTCTTATCCCCGAAAGTTCCCGGTAAGAAATACCGAAAATATCTCTAATATTAAACACTAAAGATTGATGAAGGTAGCGAATATCCTCATAAGCTAGAGAAAACATCGTGGTTAACATTTGATAACTAAAATGCTTTCTGAAATTGTACACACACACACACACACACACACACACACACACACACACACACATATATATATATATATATATATATATATATATATATCATTAAGCTACAAATGTCTTTCAATATCCAATTCGGTCTACCTCGGATTTAATATATTTTCATATATGTTAACAGAAGGGGAATTTTTTTTAGTTGATAATAATTTCGTCCTACCGTGGATTCGAACCAGCGAACAGACAGAGGAGAAATCAAAACTGCAGCGACGTTATCGACTCGGCAAACATATATTAATATATCAATTCCGAGGTAGAGCGAATTGGATATTAGAGGACATTTGTAGCTTAATGCATGTGTATGAATTACGGTGATGTGATAAGAATTCATACAAATGTGTATCTATATATATATATATATATATATATATATATATATATATATATATATATATACATTTATATGAATTCTTATCACATCACCGTAATTCATACACATGCATTGAGCTACAATATCCTCTAATATCCAATTCGCTCTACCTCGGAATTGATATATTTTTTTGTATATGTTTGGCCGAGTCGATAATGTCGCTGCAGTTCTGACTTCTCCTCTGTCTGTCGCTGGTTCGAATCCACGGTAGGACGAAATTATTATCAACTAAAAAAAAAATTCCCCTTTGGTTAACATATATGAAAATATATTAATTCCGAGGTAGAGCGAATTGGATATTAAAGGACATTTGTAGCTTAATGCATATAATTGTATATGTATGTATATAACATATAGCATATATGATATATATATATATATATATATATATATATATATATATATATATATTATATATATACATATATGAAAATAAAGTTGTCGACGTCATCATGCTTTGATGCAACGCAAAAGAGAAATTAATTTACCTAACAATAATAATGCCGTTGCTAATCGGTTCCCTCATCTTTACAAAAAAAGTTTTAAATAACAAAATAGCCCCCAAAGTAGTACAAGATCCTTCACGTTCAGAAAAATCCGCTAAAAGAAGAGGCCCAGACCATTCATTTTTTCTTTATGCGAGACGCGTCTTCCCATTAACGGCTGGCTTGAGAGCGTCTTCCCGTGTATCTCATATCTAATGAAGAGATTTTTCTGCTGCTTTTAGTCGACTGAAAATGAAAACTGTCAAGATGGCTCTATCTGTCCGTCCGCACATTTTCTGTCCGCCCTCAGATCTTAAAAACTACTGAGGCTAGACGGCTGTAAATTAGTATGTTGACCATCCACCCTCCGATCATTAAACATGTCAAATTGCAGCCGTCTAGCCACAGTGATTTTGGTTTCATTCAAGGTTAAAGTTAGCCATAATCGTGCGTCTGGCAGCGATATAGGACAGGCCACCAAAAGACCGTGGTTAGTTTCATGAGCCGTGGCTCACACAGTATTTTACCGAGACCACCGAAAGATAGAGATCTATTTTCAATGGTCTTGATTATATGTTGTACAGAGAACTCGATTGCCATATTTTACTTGTTTGTTGTTACACTGACTGACGAGAAAAGAAAAAAATGGCTTTAGGAAAATAATTGTGGATTTTAAGTGTTCCAGTGTAATTACAGACAGACGAGAAAAGAGAAGAAAAGGTTTCAGGCAAAGATAAGAGGATTTTCAGTTGGTCTAATGTAATTACTTCCGAGACTGGGGTTTTTTGTTTTAATAACTAATCTGAATTTATGACATGTGCCGTATTCTCGGGAAAAAACCGTATACTTGACATACCCTACCCGTATTCTTAAGACATTTTCTCCCGTATTCTTCGAAAAAAACCCACCAGTGTTTTTTTATAAGGACCGTATTCTAAAATACAGCACCTGTATTTATGGAAACCCCGCCTGTATTCTTGAAAATAAAAAACACTTATTCTTGGAAGAAAACTAATTGTATTCTTTAGGAAAGAAACCAGTGTTCTTAGAAAAAATTATTCATGAACAACCCAAACAGTATTCTTAAAAAAAACCGTATTCTAAAAAAGAAAAAAAAAAAAAACTCTTGAAAGTCTCACAAGTATTCTTTAAAAAAAACACCACCCGTATTCTTGACAAAAAGCCTCTTACTATGGCTGCAGCTTCGCAAGGTCTTAATCCTGGTTTCACGTTTCTTGCCCGACATGATCTGCACTCGCCTCTACGAGTTTCCTGGAATCACCTGCTTGCCAGGATCTCATCGCCAAAGCACCTATACGCACGCACACATGCACGCACACACGCACGCTCGTAAGCACAACACAACTCGCACCGAAATTTTCCTTTCTAAACTTGACAGTCCTTTGAATATGACGTCTGCCTTGGTTCTTCGGCAAGAGGGGCTTGCTATGATAATGCATCGCAAATAAGTAAATAAATAAATATGAAAAGAAATCAATTAATAAATATATACATAAAAACAAATGCAGAAATAGTGATAACGAATTATTTTACAGCTGCTGGGAATGACAAGTTCCTGAAACATAAGAAAATAAAAAAATTCAAGTTCGACTTGATGGATGAAAATTCTGTCGCAACAGATGCTGCAATCTCAGGAGAAAGCAGATGTAACGAGTTCATCTCTAAGGTTAATACACTTGTCCAAAATAATATGATTTCCAAAAAACGGAAGAAATTCGTGTCAATGTTGAAGAACATCTCTAAAAATAACAGAAAGATCGTCAGTAGGGGTTATTTTCCCCTACTGATGTTTCTCCTACTCCCCTCAAACTCCATTATTTTCTCTCGTCCTTCACTCCCTCTTCTTCTCTGTCCTCCTTGCTACCTACCATTCTTGAAGTGCTTGATTGTATAAAATTTAAATAACTTTGAAAATATTTACATAAAGAAACGATAACTCAAATGGGAGACGAATCTGTCAGGGTTGAGTAAATAAAAGTCAAGTCAAAGAGTTTTAATCAAAGTTGAAAAATAAAATCGAAGTATGTCGATAAACATCTCAATGAGAGAGAGAGAGAGAGAGAGAGAGAGTTTCAATAAAAAAATATAAAATCTACGTGAGTCCATAACATCTCAATAAAAATGCGCAATTAACCCTAAGTATGTAACTCACTGAGAGAGAGAGAGAGAGAGAGAGAGAGAGAGAGAGAGAGAGAGAGAGAGAGAGAGAGAGAGAGAGAGAGAACGATTATAGCTTAACGGGAGGAGCTATAAGGAGCGACGCAGCCATTACAGAAAAAGGAACCGACAGGAAATATTATTACGATATATGAATTGCTCGTGACGTCACCAAGTCGACGACAGAAGCGGTTGGAGGCAAAGTGGGTCAAGGCTCATTCACAGACCCTAATGGCAGGGAGATCATTGGATGAAGCGAGAATTTGGCCATAATGGAACTAAGCTAAGGTCAGCTGAGGTACATATATAGTAAGGATTAAGGGCGCGTGGGCGAATGCGCTTAAAAGAAAGGAGAACTTACCGTTGTGCAGTGATAAATACATACATACATACATACATACATACATCCATATTTACATGCACGCATATATATATATATATATATATATATATATATATATATATATATACACTATATAAATATATACACACAAACAGATATAAGTATATGTAATATAGCATATATACATATGGTTTTGCCGTCACATACACACACACACACACACACACACATATAATATATATATATATCTATAATATATATATAATATATACATACTATACATACATATACACACAAACACGCACACAAACACACACACACACACACACACATATATATATATAATATATATATATATATATATATATATATATATACTATATATATGTCCCTTAAATAAAGAGGATATTAGAGTTAAGAATAGTAATAGGAAGAGACTGACTAAACTTGTCTTTAGACGTAAAGTAATTCACGGAATAATTCTATTAGTCGTTGAAACTGTTGCTCTTATGATAAACACGGCCCTCCTACTGAGCCAATAGCAAAAAAAAAAAAAAAATCATGACTTTGGTAGGTACTACCTGCGCAGGTTACACACCTGTTCCACCCTCGCGCACTAAATTCAAGGTATTGGGGCACAGTTTTTTTCTGTATCTTTTCTTTTACAGCAATTTTTATTTGGTGTGCTTAAAAAAATTATATTATTACTGACAGACTGTTTTTCTCACTCATTTTTTTACGGTTTTTTCAAGTATGTTTTAAATAAGTGATAAAATCAATGACACTGAAACTACCTATAGATTATATATCTTCAGATGTAAGAAAATATATAATTTATTATTAAATGTAGTCGATTAATACCAATAAAGGAAAAATTAGCTATACTCTTCAGAAAATATTTTATCGAAAGTAAATGTAGCTGAATAATGCTAATAAATAAAAATACTCTAAACTCTTCAGAAAAAAATATTATCTAAAGTACATGCAACTAAAGAAAAAATCAGCTTAATTCTTCAGTAAATACATTATCTAAAGTAAATGCAACTAAACAAAAATTAGCTATACTCTACAGAATAATAATAGAGGAAAAATTAGCTATAATGTTTAAAAAATTATATCATCTCAAACAACTGCAGCTATGGAAAAATTAACTGGACTCTTCAGAACTATATTATCTAAAGTAAATGCAGCCGAATATTAATAATAGAAAAAAACTTAGTTATACTCTCAATGAAGTGTTTGACAGTTTTGGCAACATGCGCCCCGCCCCGGTGGCCAGATGAAGACGCACAACGGAAGCAGCCACTGTTCTTATCTTGCCAGCCGGCGCTGGGTCTGATTTATTAGGCAATGACTGCGGAGGATTCAAGAGTTCATTAGCCAGTCATATTTATTTATAGATAAAAAAAACAAGTAAAAAGTGCGCAGAAGTTTCTTAAGCTCAATCGGGTTTTTTGTCCGCCCACGGTCCATAAAACTCTTAAGCAGCGGCCCATGAAACTCAGCCAGGGTCCGGTGGTGGCTTATGTTGTTGTTACCTATAGCGCTGCCAGAAGTTCGATTACGGCTAACTTTAACCTTAAATAAAATAAATTCCACCGAGGCCAGAGGGCTGCAGTTTGTTACGTTTAATGATTGGAGGGTGGATGATCACCATACCAATTTGCAGCCCTCTAGCCTCAGTGGTTTTGAAGATCTGAGGGTGGACAGAAAAAGTGCGCATGGTAATTCCATGGTGGCTGTAGAAAGTAGATAATGAGTTTCTGTTTCTTTATATATGCATTTTCGGAGTGCTGAAAACTTCATGCTGGATATTGCCACTTGATGAGCTCATTAAATTAATTTGTTTTGTAAATTAATTGTGTCCATTTATATATATATATATATATATATATATATATATATATATATATATATATATATATAATCTACTGTCCATATTTCCAGATACATATATAATTGTAATAGCCACAGTGCCCTCTTAAATTACACACTCCCCCCACACACACACACACACACACACACACACACACACACACACATATATATATATATATATATATATATATATAGATATATATATATATATATATATAAATATATATAATATATGATGAGTTTTATGTTGGTAAGGGTGTGGATGAAGTTTAAGTCAACTGTAAAATATAGGGGCGTGCTAACAATGAGTAACTTCTATGCCTATGCCAATAATAATATAATAATAATAATAATAATAATAATAATAATAATAATAATAATAAATACTCTCAATCGTTTATTATTTCTATATTGTCCATTGCTGAATGGTATGCACGAATTTTAGGAGGTATTCATTTTGTAAAAAAGAAAAAAAAAATGAATATGAATTTTTTTTTTTCTTTCCAAAACTGGCCCTTCGTATTTAAATTGTGGGTTTTGTCAGAATAAGGGCAAAGACAGCAAAACCACCTGGGAACGAATCACTTATGGTACTCTATACTCGTACTCTCCGTGTACGGTGATGTTTGCCTTGGTTTTCTTTGGGATATATACTCGTACACAGTCACCTTCCCCATCACCTCAGTGCAGTTCAGATCTATTTCAGAACCGAATCAGCTCATTTGGGAAGCTAATCAAGTCGTCTACTGTCAACTTACATTCCCCCGGAAGTCTTTAATTAAGCGCCTGTCACTAATTTAAGTTATGATATGATAAGGCTAGGTCAATTTTTTTCACAATCAATGTTACGCTTGGTTAAAGGATAAATCTTAGCATTAAGTGAACAGAAAAAGAATTATCATACGGTTTTATGAATAAAACGACACTTTCCGTAAAGATATGTAATCATCACCCTTCATCATTCTTTTACCATATTTTTAATGATGGCTTACGAATATTAATACTTTACCATTAACATACTTTTAGCCCGGGGGAGTTAAGTTAATGAAAAGAAGTCAAAAGATTTAGTGAAATATAAAAAAAAAAATTTCGTTGTAAATTGCAAAAATCCAGTTTACGTTCATTTAAAACATGAATGACTGTTTTGAAATTAAGGCAGTAGAAACAGCAAAACTCAGTCTTAACGTGCATAAGGCAAAATGGAGAATAGAAGGAAAACGACGCTCTGCATGAATAACACAAAGTGGCTTTTATTTGTTATGCCCAAAACACGTGCTGTGCAAATAAGAATGCGCTGACGTGTGCTGGTTTAGCTTCTGCGCATTACTTAGTGCACGACGCACTTGACTGTGAATGCGATTATACAACGCCGCATGCGTGCAAACACACGAGAACAGGTATCAATGTCCACGCAACCTCATTCATTAATCTGCTAAGTCAGTCTCCTTCAACTTCCCTCTTATTTGCTCAAGAATGTTCGAGCGGAAGAGAATGCGATAAGTACGTCTCATATTCCTCAGACAGTCTCTCTCTCTCTCTCTCTCTCTTCGTTCGTTCTTCCCCTGTTCTTCGTGAAGTTACCACTTTGTTCTCTGGTTCATCTTCACCACTCCATCACCATTCCGGCCCCCCTTCCCAATTACACCCATGACCCCCCCCCCCTCATCCAATCCGAATGACTCATTCAGAATCATGTGCAATCATTAGTCTGTTCTTTTTTATATCCCCATCTACGTCTCTGGGTATATGTCATTGCTCAATCAGATTACTCAATCCATTTCTCTCTCTCTCTCTCTCTCTCTCTCTCTCTCTCTCTCTCTCTGATTCTCCGGCAATAGTTATGTTTTCTTTTCTCTTTGTCTTCCAATTGAGCGTAAAATGTTAGTGGTTTTATTTTTCAGTTTTACTAAGATTGTCCAATTCTCTCTCTCTCTCTCTCTCTCTCTCTCTCTCTCTCTCTCTCTCACTGATATTTGAATATATTTTCCTTTTTCTTTATTTTTCAACAGAATGTACAATAATGGGTGTTTTTTTCGGTTTTACTCCTTAATTGACAATAATTATGCCCCATTTGCCATCTTTGTGAAAACCCGATGCAATCGATGTCACATCGTTGGCTTTGAGTTATTGCTCAATTAATAACGAATCTATCAAGTATCTCTCTCTCTCTCTCTCTCTCTCTCTCTATATATATATATATATATATATATACTATAGATATATATATATATATATATATCATATATATACTATATATAATATATACAGTAATGCCAGAGTGATGCTCGTGAAACTTCGATACTCAACTTATAACAAAAAAAAAAATGGTTAACTCAACCATATTTTGATCTTGCTGAACAAAGTGTAACATTAACACCAAATTCTGTGACTAAAAGGTCCAGCGGCCTTTAAATTTAAATGGACGTCGAAGCAGTTCGCCGACCGCCAAAAAGGTAAAGCGTCCATTCCGAAACGGTAAAAGGGGAAGTTGTACATGACACAGGAATTTAGATGTGTTTGACATTTAGGGCAACCTCTTTTTATTTCTATTTATCTATTTATTTATATATGTTTTTTTTTTTTTTGGGGGACACATTCGTGGACATCAGCGTTTCTCTTTAAATACTGTACTATTCAGGGGTTTCCTGGAAAGCTGTGAAATATCCTTTACACGGGTGAATATGAAGTACTATTTAGTATGTGTGTGAGCTTGGAGAGAGAGAGAGAGAGAGAGAGGGCGATGTAATGATGTACCTGTCAACAATTTCTTCTACAATAATTTTAGGAAATGGGAAATATCAAGCAGTCCTGACTATTTTCATTGCAACTAATTGCAGAAGAATAAGTGATTTTTTTGAGAACATACAAACGTATACATCTATATATAAACGCTTTTGAATTAGGTCTCTATATTCGTGGACTCGCAAGAGTTCAATAAAGAAGGATTTCAACATATCCAGAAATGACGGGAGCGACCTTGTATACCAAATCAGATACGAGTATTTAGTTTAATTCGCATCGCCGTCCTTTGCCCTCAGCCATTAAACGAATTTTACCCAACCGGAAATTTTCATTCCAGCAGCTCTCTCTCTCTCTCTCTCTCTCTCTCTCTCTCTCTCTCTCATATTCACTCTTGTGGATGCATAATATATTTCAGCGAAATGACTTACATTTTGGACAAATGAAATGAAATCAGAAAATAAGTATCGTGGTTTGTTAAGCATGGTTTGTGATGGCAAAGAACAAACATGGAAATGTCACCGTCAAAATTAGTTCATATTTTATTAACCACATCTGAAATTCAAACTTGTATGAAGAATAATGCACACTTCAGGGAATAGTGTGTGTATGTATATGTATATGCAAAGGTGATAAATGAGAGAAAACTAAACAAGAAGTATACATAGGGCTCAAACTAAAACCGAAAAAAATGAAAGATATGGCGTAAGAAAGAAAGAAAATAATGTCTATATGTATACACACACAGAGACACACACACACACACACACACAGACACATACACACACACACCACATAGATCTATATATATGATATTATAAGATATATATAGATATATATATATATTATAGATATAACATAGATATATATAGATGTATATATATGCATGTATGTGTTTATACACAAGTAGTAAATACGAGAAAAATTAACGAGAAATATACAGATAACTCGACTAAAACCGAAAGAAATCAAGGCAACTAGCATGGACAAAACGAAAAGAATGCATGATTGTTCCAAGAGACTCCTTTTCGTGCGTAATTCAGTGCTACCCAGAAGAAAAGAAGAAGAAAAAAAATCTCCCCATTCTAATGAATCAAGAGGGAGAAAACAAAAATGCAAATTACAGTTTTATAACAGAGACGAATTTTGAAAAGGACAGACCATCAGATTTACGCAGGTATTAAAGATGAAAGTCCCTCAAAAGAATTACGAGAGAAAAGGGATTAAGAGAGAGAGAGAGAGAGAGAGAGAGAGAGAGAGCGGAGGAGAGAGAGAGAGAGAGAGAGGAAGGGAAAAATGCACGGTGGGAATATCCCTGTCGTTCAGACTAGATGCAAAAAATCTTCGGCCCTCCAAGGTAAAACGGGAAAAAATGATGACCCCTTGATAAAACGAAAAAAAAAAAGAGAAAAAAAAGGGGAAAAATGATAGGGGAAATGTATGTCATCCTCGACCGAAAAAAGACAAGGCAATATAACGAGAATATCCTTCCATTAGAAAAAATATTTATTTCATATGACAAGGAGACTAGAGAGAGAGAGAGAGAGAGAGAAGAGAGAGAGAGAGAGAGAGAGAGTGGGGAACCATGAAAATCCAATCGTCCACATGCAGCGTTGCAACTTCTGTGAAATATTCCAGGCAATAAAAGAAAATTAAGGTCGTGACACTGAAAAGTCTGACAGAATTCTATTTCCTGGTAACAGTCTCTCTCTCTCTCTCTCTCTCTCTCTCTCTCTCTCTCTCTCTCTCTCTCTCTCAGTATTTCCCCAAGGCCGACCGTTTGTATAAATGAATATTTTCTACGTCTTCAAAGCACGACATAGATAAGAAATGAAGAGATTTGATGGGATATATCTCCCCTTTCAATGCATACAAGTCTAGTTACTTCGATTGTAATCCTATGGTATTCAGGGCGTTATACTTACGCAAAGCAAAATGCCAGTTTTATATGTATAGAAGTAACCTGGGGACGCGTGTATCTATTTTAAGGCAGACATCGTAATATCTGAATCTTTCTGAAGATAAAGAATCAATTAATGACTCAAGTTTTGCTCCGGTACTTAATGTCCTCCTCCCCGACCGCCTTCTCGCCTTGTTTTCCTAGGTCCCTTAATTAAGATTAACCAGGTAAGCTTTTAGTATATTCTCGTGCTTTTTCACTTCAATTGAAAGTAAATTAAGACTGATTGTGTCGGGACACTTAAAACTAATTACGAATAATGTTTCAGTGGCGTTCTTTAATCCCTCTCTCTCTCTCTCTCTCTCTCTCTCTCTCTCTCTCTCTCTCTCTCAAGTTTATCATAAATTTTGAATTTCATATCTGCCTGAAGGCTCTAGTTGCGAATTCTACATTCACATTATTTGAAATAGGTGCGAAGACACACACACAAACACACATTATATAATTTATATATATATATATATATATATATATATATATATATATATATATATATTATATAATATATATATGTGTGTGTGTGTGTGTGTGTGTGTGTGTATTTAATATTATCTATTTGTCTATATATGAATAACAATATATAAATATATATACATATATTTATACAAACGCATACTCAAACACACACATATATATAGCTTTTTTATTTTTTTTGTTTCTAAGGAAAACGTGTTAACTCGCTCTCACACCTCAGAATCGATCTCGTCACTAATTGAGGATAACACATTCGTATTATGCGTAAGTCCGTAGTCAGCAAACGAACAAACACTCACGAAATAACGAAATCCATTTCAATTACAGACGACCACAACACCCTAGGAGACCTCATCAAGGGTAATTTCAGGGTCGCTGTTTCACAATTGCGTCCTCCCCGCTCTCAAATGACACTAGATTCTCGATTCTCCTGAGGGGATCCAAAGAGCGCCCCATTAATCCCACGAGCCGAAATCCCTCTCAGAAATAAGGTGACACTGTAGAATTCAGGCTAAATGCCAAGCGATAGGATCTGTGAGGTCTTTCAGCCCTGATAGGGAAATTGACAGTAAAGAGGGTTTTGTTTCTTTGTTTGTATGGTGTTTTTACGTTGCATGGAACAGTGGTTCTTCAGCAACGGGACCAACAGCTTGACGTGACTTCTGAACCACGTCGAGAGTGAACTTCTATCACCAAAAACACACATCTCTCACACCTCAATGGAACGCCCGAGAATCGAACTCGCGGCCAGCGATGTGGCAGGCCAAGACCATACCGATCACGCCACTGAGGCGCTTGTAAAGAGGGTGTGAACGGTGTAATAAGAGGAAAACCTGTGCAGCTGCAATATGACACAATTAGGAGAGGATGGAAAGTGAGATGGAGGAGAGAGATTTTATCGGAGAGACTCTGGTCAAGCAAATGGTTACGATGATAATTTGACAGGAGTTTAAGCTCGTTTTTGGGGTAATTTTACAACAAACAGACTCAAATAACTTATGGAAGTATGAAATGCATTCGCAGATAAAAGAGAGTGTAGTCAATCTCGTTCCGACTTTGTATCATAACCTTTGCACGATTTTACTAAGATGAGGATATATCTCTTCAACTCTAACGTCAAGCTTCGGACTTCTCTCCTACGCTCTGTTCTTCATGGCTCGTATTGCCGTCCGTTTTTCAAAGAGCGAGTATCTATTACTGCAAGGTTGAGCCTCAATTACAGTCCTTGCCGTTACCTTCCAAGTTTTCTTGAGCTTAGAATAATTAAATGAGCTTGGAAATTATGTCGTGTGGCACTTGCATTTGGAAAAAATTGCTATGAACATTTAATTTCCTAGCTCATTATAAATTATCTTATTCATACTCTAGCTGGTTATGATAAAGTGCCGATTAAAGGCGCTTGGGCCGCGAAGCCTAATTTGGCCCTACTTTACAGAAATTAGACAGCTTTGAATAAAATAACAAAAGACGCCATAGTGTTTAGGATTACATAACGCATACGACCAGAGGTACAGATTTCACGCTAACTTCTTTATACGTAAATTGCAATTAGTTGAAATTGGTAAAAGAAAAAAAACTGGCAGATAGATCATTCTTGTTTTGAAGTCTTTCTTTCCTATTAAAGATACTCAAAGTCTGTCTCCTTGTTGCTTCTAGTTCAGCGAGCAAACATTTTCTTATTCTAAATAGTATATGTACTACATATATATATATATATATATATATATATATACATATATATATATATATAATATGTATGTATATATATATCTAGTATATATATACATATATGTATTCATATAATATATAGACATTATTCAAAAGCATTGTACACTAGATAAATCAATAGGCTAATTCGCCAAAGACTCATAGACACCGCATAAATATTTACAAAAAATCATAATGCTTGCTGGTTAAAGTAAACAGTAAATGCCTAAAGCAAATTCTAATCCCAGACTTGGCTCGGTCCATACCCGACGGAACAAGGCCACACAACCTACATCCGGTCTCCCGCGCCCTCCGAAAAACGCCCCCTAGGCCCTCGTACCGAAGGGCGGAATTGCTGGGCGATGGGAGTTCCTGCGTTAATCTCCCGAAGTTTTACTGGTCTGATGATAATACTGGTGGCTCTTAGGCAGTGAGATGTATTTTCATTAGGGTCTCTCTCTCTCTCTCTCTCTCTCTCTCTCTCTCTCTCTCTCTCTCTCTCTCTCTCTTTCTCTCTATTACGAAATACTATTAGATGTTATTTTAACTGTCGTTTTGTTTTTGGAAGTTTGTTCGAGTCGATATTTTCTCTTTATACGTTTAAGACCTTCTCTCTATCTCGGTCTGTCTCTCTCTCTCTCTCTCTCTGTTATGAACTACTGTTGTAGGTTTAAATTATTTTTTAAAACTTGCAAATTTATCAGATTCTATATTTTCAGTTATCCCCCCCCCCACCCCCTTCTCTCTCTCTCTCTCTCTCTCTCTCTCTCTCTCTCTTTCTTATGAAGTTTAAACTCACCTAATTCACCGTCAATAAAAAGCCTTTGACTAATGTGCGTGTAACATGATTTATGAAAAGGGAAATATGAGGGTAAAGTCACATCCATTCCTGATTAGTTAGAAGTTGTCTCAGCGAGAATCGTCCGGAAAAGTAAATTTGCTGGAATTAATATGGAAGACTGAAGTCCACTGAACGAAATGTTTCGAAATCAAATGAGTGATATTTGTGGCAACACGATTCATCATCATATTGTATCAGCCATCTGATGACGAAATAATGGAAGCGAGGCGGAGGAAAACTTTTTATTGGTGGAAGAGAAGAACACGTTACACTGTTCACTATTCAAACCAGTGACTTGCGTTTGGGAGCAGTATACTTAATATAACTCTCGCCTTGATGGATGGTGGGGTGAAATTATAGAAAGATGTGAAGTAAAGAGAGGTTAGTTTGCGCTATCTGTAACAGTTTTGTCGTTCTCAGTCTAAGTGATTTGTGGCTGAGGGTATAATAATTTATAAACGCGGTGGCTGCTCCAGGAACAAGAGCGCGCGCTGGCATAAAGCCAGCTAAATGTGAAATATAAACTTGCTCTTGCCTTAATAATGAGGAGATGGAGTTATAATAAATGAATTTAGAAATGTTTTGTGGTGGGGGATTTTTTTTTTTTTTACAAAACTTTTTAACTCCGGAAATATTTCAACTGGAATCTTGCAGAGATTTATCGTGAATATCAACAAAACAGGTTCGTTTGTCCTTCGTATCTGCCTCCAACGATGCCGTACATACTTGAAGATAAAATAAAAATAATATAATTATTTTTAAAAATGTTGCTTTGTATCATCTTATCATATACTGTATGGCTTTTTCATTATCGTTAGTGTTTAAAAAGTGAGTAAAATTAATATATATATATATATATATATATATATATATATATATAGTATATGTGTGTGCATTATATATTTATATGTACACACAGATATATATATATATATACATTCATATATACGTATATAGATATATATATACTATATACATATATATGTATATATATAAACTATTTATTCAGAATAAATATAACATTATATACTATATAATATATATATATATAAATCAAAATTAACACAAATAATATATATATATATATATATATATATATATTCACAAACATACATATATGCATATATAGATATATGAAAAAAAAACGATGAAAGAAACAGACAAGAGATTAGAAGGAAGGAAATCTTTTCGACCTGATGAAGGAGGGTTCGTTGTCAATCATCAGGTTTCCAGGGCAGACTAATTAGGCAACTCTTTGGACTCGGTCGTTTTTCTGAATGTGGGAGTTTCTCGAAGACACGTGTGGGAGAGAGAGAGAAGAGAGAGAGAGAGAGAGAGAGAGAGACCTTACACGACCTTACAGACCTTACATCTTGTTCGGGTTGCCCCAGGTCCCTCAGTGTGAGGCATCTAATGTCTACCAGAGAGTTGCTAGTACATCTTCCGGTAATTTTGCATCTTCCAATCTTGGATGGTCTGGGATGCAGTTTAGATATTTGTCGAGCTTATTCTTAAACACATCTACGCTTCACCCTGATATATTCCTCAGATGAGGCTGGGCAACGCATTGAATAGACGCTGCATTATCGATGCTGGTGCGTAGTGGATTAATGTCCTGTGTGCTTTCCTTATTTTTTCCTGGTATATTTTTGGGCACTATTAATCTACCTCTGCTGCTCTTTCTGATATTTTTTTAGTTCCATGATATTTTCTGCTATTCCTTCTATCTGTTTCCATGCCTGGGAAAGACTACAATTTTAAGAATTGTAGTCTTTCCCAGTAGTCTAGGTCCTTAACTTCTTCTATTCTAGCTGTAAAGGACCTTGTACACTCTCTATTTGTGCAATATCCTTTTGATAGTGTGGGTACCATATCATATTGCAATATTCAAGTGGACTACGAACATATGTTTTATAAAGCATAATCATGTGTTCAGCTTTTCTTGTTTTGAAGTGCCGTAACAACATTCCCATTTTTGCTTTACATTTTGCCAACAGAGTTGCTATTTGATCATTGCATAACATGTTCCTATTCATCATCACACCAAGGTCTTTAACTGCTTCCTTATTTGTGATGGTCCTCATTATTAGGTACCCTTATATGCATATAGCTTTCTTTCTCTGTCTCCATAATTTATTGATTCAAATTTATCAGAGTTAAATACATCCTATTTACCTCTGCCCAATCATATACTTTGTTAAGGTCTCTTTGTAGAGCGTTCCTATCTTCATCACAAGTAATTTCTCTACTTATTCTTGTGTCATCTGCGAAACTACTCACTACCGAATCCTTAACATTATTGTCTATGTCTTCAATCATAATAACAAACAGTATTGCAGCTAACACCGTACCTTGCGGCACACCGGATATTACCTTGGCTTCATCCGATTTCTCGTCGTTTGCAATAACTATCTGTTTTCTGTTGTGTAAAAATTCTTTTAACCATCTTCCTACTTTATCCACGATATGGTTGTTTTCTAATTTCTTCGCGAATATATTATGGTCTACTTTATCAAAAGCTTTGCAAAGTCTAAATAAACCACATCTGTTTCATTTCCGCTTTTCTATTTTTGAATATGTTTTCACGGTGGACTAACAGTTGGGTTTGTGTACTTTTTCCGGGTACGAAAACCATGTTGTCCTTTATTAAAACAAATTATTTTTTATTAAATGTTTCATAATATTTTTCTTCATTACCCTTTCATACACTTTCATTATATGTGATGTTAGACTCACAGGCCTATAATTACTTGCCTCTAGTCTTGATCCACTTTTGAAAGTAGGGGTAATATACGCTAATTTGTGCTCATCATATATCTTGCCTGTATCTACACTTTGTCTTAATAATATTGCAAGTGGCTTTGCGATAGAATGAACTACTTTCTTTAACAAAATAGCAGGAATTCCATTCAGGACCCTGCAGCAGCTCCATTTTTAATTTCATTAATAGCCTGCACAATATCAGCTTCATTATATCTATGTCAGCTAAATATTCACTATTTTCATCTTACTTCTATATCATTATCTTCATTATCTATTCTAGGGGTGAATTCTCTCTTATATCGTTCTGCCAGTATGTTGCAAATTTCCTTTTTTTTTCATTCGTTAATCTCCCTTCAATTCTCAGAGGGCCTATTTCTATTCTTCTTTTATTCATCTTCTTCGCATATGAGTATAATAGTTGGGGTTTTGCTTGATATTTAATAGGGTTTTTTTCTTCCAAGTCCCGTTTTTCATTTTCTTTTGATTGTATAATCTTTTTTCTGCATTTTCTATCTTACTTTTTAGTTTCTATAACTTTCCATGCATTTTTTTCTTTTGCAAGACCTTTTTTCCACTTTCTGATTTTCTGGAACAAGATTCTTCTGTCTCTTGGTATGCATGAATGATGTTTACTTTTCTTCTTCGGTATATATTTTTCCACTATTATCTCCAATATTTTATATAATATCTCCGTATTTACCCTTATGTCATCACTTACGAAAATGTTATCCAATCTTTGTTTAATTCTTCATTAATTTCTGACCATTTTATATTTTTTACTGTAGAAGTTGTATTTTCCATATCCTTCCCACTTTTCATTTCTTGCTTATCTCTATTTTCACTTGCTTTGGAATGAACTGTTAATTCTATGACATTATGGTCTGAAATACTCGCATTATAAACTATTATTTCTTTAACATAATTCATCTCGTTCACAAATACTAGGTCTAAAGTATTTTCCTTTCTTGTTGGCAGGTGATTTATTTGTTGAATGTTGTATTCTAGTAGCATATCTAATAGCTTTTCAAATTGCTCTTATCTTCTGCACTACTATTACTCTCTTTTTTATATGTATAAGTACAACCACAATCTCCTATTCGTTCTTTCCATTCTACGAAAGGAAAGTTGAAGTCACAGATAGGAGAATAGTCCAGTCCTTGTGATTTCTACATATATCATCCAATTTTTCAATTATTAAGTCAAACTCTTTAGTATTAGGAGGTCTATATATTACTATGTTCATCAATTTTTCAGATTCAAATTCTACCGCTATTAGTTCACATTCTGAGTTACTATATTTCTCATATATTTTTCCTTGTTTTTTGTCTTTCCCATATATTGCGGTCCCCCTTGATTCCTATTTTTCTATCTGATCTATAAGTTTGGAACCCTTTTATTTGATCATCATTCCCCAGTCTCTTGGGAATACCAGGTTTCACTTATATTCATTATATCTATTTTCTTTTTCATTTTGGGTTAGTTCTTCTAAGTACTCTATTTTTCTTTTTGAGTTACTCGTAATAAACAAACCCTGCGCATTCATCACTATGATGGTTTGCGTGTTTTCTCCTTCATTTAATACTGATAGTAATAGGATTTTTCCCATGTCTCTTTCTGTTCTGGTATGTTGTTCTTTTTTTCATTTCCAGAAATTCTGACATTAAAAAATCCAACTTTTCCATAATATTGATCTTCCTTCATCATAATTATTCATTTGTGGCTGAGAATCTGCAATTTTCTCCGTTTCTGCAATATCCTCTTGCATATAAATACAGTTATTATCTCTTGAGTAGAATTTCGGAGCTGATGCTTTGAAATTCTTTGCTGACACCTCTGCATATCTCATTGGTGGTTTGCTTTTCTCTTTTACCTGATATTCTTGATTTCTCTCTTTATTTGTTTCTTTCTTATTTTGGATTTTTATTACTTGGTTGGTTATTTATTTGATTATGATTCATGGCTACAGGGTGCATATATTTGCATTTTTTGTCGAATTTACATCCTTTTCCTTCTTTAGGTTTTTACATATTTTTGGATGCAGATCTCTGCAATCATCCCCATATCCATCTAAGTATGCACCATTTACCATATATTTCATAGTTTTGACATATCTTAGGAGTTTGTAGTAACATCTTTCTCCAAATCTGCAATTCCCTCTTTTCAAAAGGTTGCAGATTTTTGTCTTTCTTGTCTATTTTTTCCTCTTTCCCGTCATTGTATAGATCTGGTAGAGCCTCTTCGGGATTTGCTTTTCTGTTGTCATATCGTAATTTATTTCTTCGTAGGTATGCTGCTTTATTGCCTCATATGTAGTATCAATGAGTATCTCTGCATCTCCATACTTTTATCTTGTTCTTTGTTTTCCTTATTTTTTCTGTCATTTCATTTTTGTTTCACTTCTCTTCCGTTTTCCTCTTCTTCTTTTTCTTTTCTTTCTTCTTCCTCTTACTCTTCATTATTCATCCTCAACTATTTGTACATTCAATCTTGATTTAATAACATTGTCTATCCATGATAGACATGTTGAACAAAAAATTCTTGTATCTTTTCTCAAATCTTGTATTACCTCAGCACACTGTGGATGGGTCGGAATGTTGCATGCAGCACATTTTCTGATTAGGTTTTGTGGATTGACTATGCTATACCAAACCTTACACAGTTTGCATGCTTTTGGCATTCTTGTTCCTAATGCATCAATTAGTATATTCACAAGATTCACCTATTCATTTTCTTTGTCGGAATATGTTGGTTATGTATATTTTCTTTATGAGTCTCTTGACCACTTGGATTTTATTTGGAACTTCTTCAATTATTTTCAAGATGTTTTCATTAGATTTGTTCCAGTTTGAAGGATTATATCCTTCTAATATATCTATGAATGCTTTTGTATCTTTTTGGTTAGGACTGTTGCTGATTTCATAGATGAGAAATGCCAGTTCCCTTCCTGCTACTCATCGTATTGCGAATCTGCTAAACACGCCAAAATTACGCCACTTTTCCCGCAGTTGGAACTTACTGCCATCTTGTTCTGATTTATAGTATTACACTTGATCAAACTAACTTAGAAGACGCTTTATCCTACTATTTTCACACCTAATCGTTATCACGATTAGTTTCACGAACACTTCTAGATATTTCTCAAATTCTAGTCGTATGTTAAACTTGTGATATCTGTTGATTATTGTGACTTCACGCGGGTACGTCTCACCAAGCAAGATGGCTACTACGAGAGAGAGAGAGAGAGGAAAACAACATTTCATAAGAAAGATTTTGCTTCTGTGAAAGCTACCGTTCATGAAAAACTGAGATTTATATTAGTATACATAAATATACTTATAATATATAATAATATTAATAAGGTATATGTTATATATATATATATATCTATAGATTACATATTATTTTATATCTAGAATACGCATAATATAAATATAATAATTTAGGAAAGATATATATATACATACGATTACTATATAAGATATATATATTAAGAGACAATAATAATATATATATAACAATATATAATAATAGATATATATATTTATTATATATATATATATATCACATATAGCGCAAAATAAAAAAACACTGTACGGTGCTTCTAATAAATCAATAGAGGGATCCACAGTAATATCCTTGTTTATATCTATATAATATATTTATACAAAGCTTAAAGCTTTCGTCCATCCTACTGTGGGACTTGATCACTAAGCAAATGAGACATGGTATTGGTGAAGAATTCCAAATAAACTAAATAAACAGGACAAAGAACATTAACAGGTTAAAAAATTCGAACAAGTCATTGGGTCGTTTGCCTTTCCATAATTCGCTGTGGATCTACGGGGCGGGACAAAGCGCGGTATTCTTCTGAATGACATCTTGACGGGGCCAGAATAAAGAACTTCAGAAATGTGTACAGCCTCCTTCAATCCGATAATGTAATAACCATCCTTCACCCGTTCCAGAACCTAATCTACAAAACTACCTTTTTGGTTAACGACCGTCAAGATGTCATTCAGGAAGAAGACCGGCGCTTTGTCCCGCCCCGTAGAGATCACAGCGAATTATGGAAAGGCAAACGACCCAATGACTTGTTCGAATTTTTTAACCTTGTTAATGTTCTTTGTCTGTTTTTTATTTATGTTTATTTGGAATTCTTCACCAATACCATGTCTCATTTGCTTAGTGATCAAGTCCACAGTAGGATGGACGAAAGCTTTAAGCTTTGTATAAATATATTATATAGATAAACAAGGATATTACTGTGGATCCCTCTATATATATATATATATCTATATATATATATATATATATATATATATATATATAAGCGAATACCACAGGAAAATGATAGTCAGAAATCCAAGCGCTTTCGTCTTTACTAAGACATTGTCAAGGAGCTAATGAAATACAATTGGAGAGAAAGGTCTCAGGCTCTGGTCTCAGGTACACAACAAGATCAAGAATACCAGATGGCTAATTGTCAAAAGGGTAAAAATTTAAAAAGAGATAATCCAGGATTATCGGATATCACACGGTCACAATCCTAAACAGATTTTACCCTAACCGAAATTACAAAGTATCTTTACAGTCCAAAACATGTAAAAACTGAATATATTAATTTTGTTGTTTATATTTATCTACAACTTTTTTCATTATGAAAGCATCAAGTTTAATAAACCAAGACTTAAATTTAGAACATTTCTATTATTTGACTTGATGAAACAAGATTCAATGATATTCCTTTTAACTGTGTCATTACATGGGATTAAGGCTCTTGCTTGACTCCAGTTAATAGGATGATCTAAATCTCTCATATGTACGAATAATGCATTCGATATTTGCCCAGTTCTCACAGAATATTGGTGCTGTTTGAGACGTTGTGAAAGAGATTTACCGGTCTGTCCGTAATAGACTTTATCACACTTTTTGCAAGGAATTTCATACAGCCTGGAAGATCTTTAGGAGATTTTTGATTACTAAACTCTTGACATTAATATTACTAAAAACAACATTTATGTTAAAAAGCTTTAAAATTCTAGGAATATCTGAAAACCTTTCATCATAGGGTAATTTTAGAATGTTATGCTTACTAAATTTAAGTTTGTCATTAGTTGAATAAAATGTTTTTCTAGCTCTTTTCCATACCACATCTACAAAAGTCCTTGGGTATTTAAGTTTCAATGCAATATCATAAATAGTTTTAATTTCAGCGTCAATAACTGCGGGCTACAGACACGTAAAGCCCTTAGGACATCCCAGAAAAACAGAGAATTTAACATTTTGATGGTGATTGGAGTAGTAATGAACCAAGGAGGCAATGTTAGTTGATTTTCGAATGACAAAATGAAAAGGGGAAATTTCTATACATTTTCTATGGACAGTTACATCAAGAAAATTCAAATTACAATTTCTTTCTTCCTCTACAGTAAATTTTATAGAAGGGACTAAATTATTGAGATTATTAAGAAATTC
>NC_061096.1:40432647-40455147 GCF_015104395.2 Macrobrachium nipponense
AAGAATATCAGTTACAAATTGCTACACAAAGTTGAGAGAGAGAGAGAGAGAGAGAGAGAGAGAGAGAGAGAGAGAGAGAGAGAGAATTGTATTTGTTTCAGGAAAACTAATGAAATGTTTCTCTTTCCAAGTCTCTCTCTCTGCTCTCTCTCTCTCTCTCTCTCTCTCTCTCTCTCTCTCTCTCTCTCGAGTTTGTGTGCGTTTCATGTTCACGTTTCATTTGATTTTTATGACAGCTATCAATCACTAATAGGATGCTAATCTCCACACTATTATTATTATTATTATTATTATTTTTTTTTTTTTTTTTTTTTTTTTTTTTTTTTTTTTTTTTTTTTTTTTTTTTTTTTTTTTTTTTTTTTTTGCTCTATCACAGTCCTCCAATTCGACTGGGTGGTATTTATATGTGTGGGGTCGGGTTGCATCTTGCCGCCTTAGGAGTCCATCACTCTTCTTACTATGTGTTGCCGTTTCTAGGATCACACTCTTCTGCATGAGTCCTGGAGCTACTTCAGCCTCTAGTTTTTTCTAGATTCCTTTTCAGGGATCTTGGGATCGTGCCTAGTGCTCCTATGATTATGGGTACGATTTCCACTGGCATATCCCATATCCTTCTTATTTCTATTTTCAGATCTTGATACTTATCCAATTTTTCCCTCTCTTTCTCTTCAACTCTGGTGTCCCATGGTATTGCGACATCAATGAGTGATACTTTCTTCTTGACTTTGTCAATCAACGTCACGTCTGGTCTGTTTGCACGTATCACCCTATCCTTTCTGATACCATAGTCCCAGAGGATCTTTGCCTGATCGTTTTCTATCACTCCTTCAGGTTGGTGCTCGTACCACTTATTACTGCAAGGTAGCTGATGTTTCTTGCACAGGCTCCAGTGGAGGGCTTTTGCTACTGAATCATGCCTCTTTTTGTACTGGTTCTGTGCAAGTGCCGGGCATTCACTTGCTATGTGGTTTATGGTTTCACTTTTCGTATTGCACTTCCTACATATGGGAGAGATGTTATTTCCGTCTATCGTACTTTGAACATATCTGGTTCTTAGGGCCTGATCTTGTGCCGCTGTTATCATTCCTCAAGTTTTCCTTCTTTAGCTCTCCCCTCTGTAGCCATTGCCAATTGTCATCGCTGGCTAGTTCTTTAGTCGTCTCATGTATTGTCCGTGCATTGGTTTGTTGTGCCAGTCCTCTGTTCTTCTGTCTTTCTCCTGTCTCTTGATATTTCTGGGTCTTCGTCTGCTTTTATTAGTCCTTCTTCCCATGCACTCTTTAGCCACTCGTCTTCACTGGTTTTCAGATATTGCCCCAGTGTCTGTTCTCAATGTTGACGCAGTCCTCTATACTTAGGTAGTCCTCTCCCTCCTTCCTTTCGTGTTATGTATAGTCTGTCCGTATTTGCTCTTGGGTGTAGTGCTTTGTGTATTGTCATATGTTTCCTGGTTTTCTGATCTATGCTGCGAAGTTCTGCCTTCGTCCATTCCACTATTCCTGCGCTGTATCTGATTACTGGCACTGCCCATGTGTTTATGGCTTTTATCATATTTCCGGCGTTGAGTTTTGACTTGAGTATCGCCTTGAGTCTCTGCATATATTCTTTCCTGATCGTGTCCTTCATCTCTTGGTGTTTTATATCTCCTCCTTCCATTATTCCCAGGTATTTGTTATCCTGTCTCATCTATGTGTTTGATGTTGCTCCCATCTGGTAGCTTTATCCCTTCAGTTCTCGTTACTTTGGCCTTTTTGTATGTTGACTAAGGCGCATTTTTTTCTATTCCAAACTCCATCCTGATGTCCGCAGATACAATCCTTACAGTCTGGATTAGGGTATCTATTTCCTTGATGCTCTTACCATACAGCTTGATGTCGTCCATGACATCAGATGGTTGATTCTGTTGCCTCTTTTCTTGAGTTGGTACCGGCATCCATCTCTGTAGTACTTTTGTCATGGGAATCATGCTACTACGAAGAGTAGTGGGGACAGTGATCGCCTTGGAAGATCCCTCTCCTGATATTAACCTCTGCTAGTCTTATTCCAGAGCTTGTAAGTATTGTATTCCAGTTGCGCATTGTATTTTTTGAGGAAGCTGATGGTATTTTCCTCTGCCCCATATATTTTCAGGCATTCTATTAGCCATGTGTGTGGTATCATGTCGAAGGCTTTCTTATAGTCTATCCATGTCATGCTTAGGTTGGTTTTCCTTCTCCTACTGTTCTTCATTACCATTTTGTCTATCAGGAGCTGGTCCTTTTGTGCCCCTACACTTCCTTCTGCAGCATTTTTCTGTTGGTGGGGATGGTGTTTGTTTCCTCTAGGTAGTTGTATAGCCTTTCACTGATGATACCTGTTAGTAACTTCCACATTATTGGTAGGCAGGTGATAGGCCTGTAGTTACGGCTATATTCCCTTACTCTTGTCTTTTTTGTACTAAGGATGTTCTTCCTGTGGTCATCCATTTGGGTGTGCTTGGTGATTTGAGATACAATGCTGGAGTTGTTCTGCTATTCGTGGGTGTAGGGCCTTGAAGTTTTTGAGCCAGTATCCATGGGACTTCATCGGGACCTGGGGCTTTCAGTTTGGTTTCATTTTCTTTAGTTTGGTGTCTGACTGTGTCCTGTCGTGATGTCTGTGAATCTTTGTTTTATTCTCTCTGTTTCTTCTTCCTTGACTTCCTGGAGCCATGTTGCATGTTTGTTGTGTGATACCGGATTGCTCCATATGTTTTCCCAGAGTTTCTTACTTGGTTCGGCTTCGGGAATTTCTGGGTGGTTGTCTTCCCCTCTTAGTTGGCTGTATAGTCTTTTCTGGTTGGTTCCGAATACTTTGTTCTGTTGGTATCCCTTATTCCTGTTCATGTACCGTTGGATCTTATGTGCTTTGGCCTTAAGCCTATCTGTTTTACATCTTCTATTGTGTTGTTTAATCCCCTCTCTTGTACTTTGTATTTCTCGTTGAGTTCCTCCCTTGTTTTCTTGCTTCTTAGCCTTTTTTCTGCCATCTCTTTCAGTTTACTCAAGTCAGATCTCATCACCATGATTTGCTTTTCCAGGCGCCTTTTCCAAGGAGGTTGCTGTTTTGCTTTCTGTTGGGTTGGTTGTGCTGGTGGTGTTGGTGTTCGAATTCCATCAGTTCTGCTACTAATCTTGCTCCTGCATATGTCAAGTTATTTGTTTCTGTGATACTGGTGGTCTGTATTATGCCCAGTATTTCATTGACCTCACTGTTTTCTCCCTTAATTTCTTGGTGTTTGTAAGCTTTCATGGAGGGGATTTTTGTTCTCTCTGTATCTGGCTCCATCCATTGTCTAATCTTTTCTACCCATTCCGTCCTCTCTGTTACTTCGTCGGTGTTTCTTCGTGTGTCGTTGTTTGATACCTCATCCTCCCTGTCGTCTTCTGTGGCATCGTCTCTCAGTTCGTCTTCGTGTAATTCGTTGTCGTGGTGACATTTCCCTTTCCAGTCTTCTCTTTCTGTTGGGGAGAGCCAGTTCTTTTTCTTTACGTTCCTTGCTGGTCTGCCAGCCTCTGCTCTGTTTGGGGGGTGTTATTCCTCTCATTCAGATGTTGACCAATCTTCTTCTATATCCTCTCTCCGTCGGGTTGCTTATGATGTAGCATCTCCATATTTATTTCCTTTTTTCTTCTCTTGTCCATTTCTTCCTTTTTTTTTGCCTCTGTAGCTCCAATCTCAGGCTGTTGATTATTGTCGTTGTGGGTGATCAGTTGCTGGATGACGACCTCCAAGTAACCTGACCGTCTTCCCCTTCAATGGGTTGAATACCTGGTTGCCGGACGAAGCTCCTCTGTTGCCAGAGGTTCCATTTACGTCGTTGTCGTTTAATCCTTCATTCTTTCCATCATTGCTGAGTTTTTGCTATTTAACCCATAGCTGGACCCTTACCCCTACCCCTCAGGGATAGGTAACTCATTTACAGCTGAGTAGACTGAGGAAATTATGGTAAAGTATCTTTTATTATTTATTATTACTATTACTTATTATTATTATTATTATTATTATTATTATTATTACGTTCTGCTTTCTTACTACTAAACCCAGCAACACCTGCTGCTCCTTACCCGTTTCCTGTCGTTAACTTGGAAATTGCAAAATTTTTACGCGACTGCCTCAGCCCCTTGAAAGGTCACAAGATAGCGGGATTTGACTGCTGTAAGCAGGTGGAAAAAAAAAAAAAAAAAAAAAAAAAAAAAATAAAAAAGAAAAAAACAAAAAAAAAAAAAAAAAAAAAAAAAAAAAAAAAAAAAAAAAAAAAAAAAAAAAAAAAAAAAAAAAAAAATAAAAAAAAGAAAAAAAAAAAAAGCTTGCTTCAACGCAGGAGCTCGGAACAAGTGCATTTTCGTATAGCTAAAGTCTAAGTGGAATTCGTTCCAGTCTTTGGAGATGAATGAGACTCGTGTATATTTGCCTAAATTAAAGGCGAATGAAACGGACAATCTCTTATCCTAATGTAGCCAAAGCAAGAAGTAAAAAGTTTAAGTTTGATCTAGCGAGAAAGGATACAGGAAGCGAGAAGAGAGTTCCAAATCTTGGAAGTACGGAGACATCCCTAACCGTTGGTACTTATGACTGTCACGTTGACATAGCGTTATTTTTCGCATAATTTTAACGGTAAATATTGTTATAGGCGGTAAAATTGTCACAAGAATACGACATACAATTTCTCCAGATTGATAGCATTTTTTCTAAGGGTACCACCCCTAGAAAAAATGCTATCAACCTGGAGAAATTGTATGTCGTATCCTTGTGACAATTTTACCGTCTATAACAATATCTACCTTTGAAATTATGCGAAAAATAACGATATGTCTCCATGACAGTCATGTTGACATATATATATATATATATATATATATATATATATATATATTTGTATGTATGTATTTATTTATATAACATAATGAATGTCATATATATACTTATAAAATGTGTGTATGTGGTATACGCATAATTTGTTATTCTACTTGAAGTGACTAATATCTAAACAGTCAACAGAATTACTACTTTTCCTTCAAGATTTAACGTTCCAGAATCTTGTTAAAAACAAGAAAAAGAAAAAAAAACATATTCAAGGATCGTAGCAGGCCAACTTTTTTCAACACCCACCTATCGAGAAGTGCGCTGGAAAGGAAACAATCAAGGGACCCAACTGCTTGGCATTCTGGTGAAAAATAAGGATATCTGTATTCTAAAGAGAAACAAAGACAGCGGGATTTAGATGCTGCAAGCCAAGTAGTTCCCTGCGAAACGACACTGAACCAGGGCCACGCTGGTTCAATCTATTTCGAAGATCGAACGTCTGACGGGTGGTACGTCTTTGTCGTGAGATTCAATTTGTTTACGAAAGAAACGGAAGCGACTTAACTAAGCAATATATCATAATTTCTACTGATATTTGTCTCTTTTCAGGGAGCAATTGTCCCTATAATAATGAAATATAAAATTTAGGCCAACGGCTAAGCGCTGGAGACCCAAGAGGTCATTCAGTGCTGAAAGGGTAATTTAAAGTAGAAAGGTTTGAAAGGTGTAACGTGAGGAAGGCCTCGCAGTTTGCAATATGAAACAACTGTTAGGCGAGGGTGGAAAGTACTATTTTGGGAGAAAGGGAATATCAACGGAGGTACAGTAATAGGAATGGAATGGGCTGTAGCTATGGGCAGAAAGGACGCTACGGCACTAACCCCTAAGGAGAAAAACTCGATGGGAGATTCATGTTTCCAGATGAAAGATCAATTAAAAATTCCAGATTTCCGAAGTTCCTCGTTGAACGAGTGGTTTTCGCCCTCGGCTACCTATTCGGTGGTCCGAAGTTCGATTGTCGGCTCTGCCAACGCGGAATGAGAGGAATTTATTACTGGTGATAGAAATTCATATATCGATATAATGTGGTTCGGATCCCACAATAAGCTGTAGGTCCCGTTGCTAGGTAACCAATTGGTTCCTAGTCACGTAAAAATATCTAATCCTTCGGGCCAGACCTAGGATAGCTGTTAATCAGCTCAATGGTCTGATAAAACTAAGATATACTTAACTTTTCCATATTTCAGAGGCCAAATCTGGTAAAACTGAAGAGTACAACCGCACCCCACCGATTCTGTAAAACCAGCGCCGTGTTTAAATCCAGCCCCTTGGGAATTAACGTAAAAAAATATGAGTAAAAGACAGAAAATATAATAAAGTCAAAGAGCAAACAAACAAAAGGCGGTAAATAATCCGTTCGGCAACTGACGGGAACCAGACCGAGGTGGTAATTTTAAGTTTTACTAAATGTCTATCTTCCTCCTCTGTGTTTTTGTATCCCTTTAATATTACAATCTTGCTATTCAAGATAAACTTCATTTGAATTATTTTTCATTCTACCCCTACTCCACTCCCTACCCCCATAGGCACCCCCTACCTTGGAGAATGGATTATTCACTCGAGTTCCCTTCATCATTCACTGTTGAACCTCCTTCCAGTGGCATTTCCAAGTCCACGAGCGTAAATCAAAGAGAAGATGTACATTTATACAAGATGTGTAGACTTGCCAGTCTCCTCATGTCAAGGGTAATATTAAAAGCATCATAGCAGGAGGCAGCAGACGCCTCACGCTGATGAAGTGCATCTTTATTAAAAACATCGTATTTGGAGGCAGTAAACGCCTCATGCCAATAAAGTGAGTCTGTATTAGAAGCATCGCATTCGGAGGTAGCAAACGCCTTATGTCAATAAAACCAGTCTTTGTTGTGATATAATGACAACGTGGCATTTCTCCCTTATTTAATACTAGAGTTTTCAGCCACTGATCTCCAGAATCTATTTCACTGAGGTCGCTAACAAGACTACTCCTAAAAGCCTCCACGTAATGTAAACAAAAATTCAGAAGACATCTGAGAGACTTTCCAACATAATATAAGGTTAAATTATAGCAACTATGATCTGCATTTCAAAGGCGATAGCATACTGGAAGGCGAAAAGGGAAAAAGAATTGTTGAAAATGACAAGTTAACAAAATTGACCAAGTCACTCGGATGCGTAATAATTCACTGTGATCTTCGAGGACGTTATGTAACTGGATTACATTTGATATATTGGTTTCGCTCTGTGGAGATTATGTAAGGAGAGAGAGAGAGAGAGAGAGAGAGAGAGAGAGAGAGAGAGAGAGAGAGAGAATGTTAAGAACTTTGTTGTCAGATGATACTTTAGAAATCAGCTCAACTGCCTTTGCTAATTAATGAAAATATGAAATATACATTTAACAAAAGTTCAAGCGTCTTTATATGATTCTAAACAGATTTTAGCATCGATAACATTTTCAAACGAAATATATTCGAAACTCAGATGCACACTGAATATCATATCATATCCGTAATCTATGAGAAAAATGAGGGCATTATTGAGGATTGTACTTTTCCCCAGTCCACCCTTCTTTCTTTCTCTCTCTCTCTCTCCACTTAACGGTTACTTACAGTATGGGCACATACGCTTTGTTCAATACACACACACACACACACACACACACACACACACACACATATATATATATAATATATATCTATATATATATATATATATATATATATATATATATATATATGTATAATTTATTTATATATATATATCACATGTACATAAGTAACCAGGTTACTGTCTCACCTTAGAATGTTATCCCATTAATTTTTTTACTTAAAGCAGCTAACATAGAGATAAGGACTCGGGGAGCAACAAGCAGCAGCCATTAACTTGAAGTACTACAGGTACAGTACTTCCTTCTGTTCTGACAGAGCGAGAGAGAAAGGCATCGGATGACTCCTGAGCAGAAGAAGCAAGAGGTATGCAGGATCGGTTGCCATGGCAACGGGATGTCAACACTGCCCCCGGGACAGCACTTCTTCCCACCTGGAGTGGTGGTAGTAGTAGTAGTAGTAGTATCATTCCCTTTGGCCCGAGAGACTGGCAGGTATCAGAGATCTCCCTTATTTCCAAAGAATTATACTTGATTCTTCTCATTCTACAACCTCTGACATTCCGTTCTATGTGTAGTAGTATATACGGCTCGTAAAGACTTCGGCGTAACTATTAATATAGTCTTAATGCGGAGTGATGACATCATTACGTAAGGTCAGAGTCCTTTGAAAGAGTCTTTGGCTTTATTGCGAATTGTTAGGGGTGGAGGGAGGAGGGGAGTTGGGGTGGCGGTAGGGGTGGGCTTATCTCTTGTCATTATTTCTTACCCATCTAGACATGGCGAACTAAGACCAAGTGATTTTCTTTAAATATATGGTGAACTGAATGGCAAATTCGGCATTATACGAGGGCATTTCAAACAGACATTGCTGAGCAAGGAAATACCCACTGGAAGCACTCTCTTCGAGTAATAAAGAGATGAGAAAGGAAAACATTCAGGTTAACTGTTGTGAAATTGCTGCTATTTATTAATATTGTTGCTGGTGATGCCTATGGCGCAACAAAGTAATGATATACCTTTTAACTAGAAGACCACCACTGACATTGTTTAAAATCTTTGGAGCTCTACATATTATGGAACACCTTGAACCCATAACATTCCCTCAGCTGATATTACTGTGGATTACAATCCTGCTTTACTCAAATCAACCCTCCCTCTCTCAGTAATCTTTTCCAGATTAAGCACCGTGACTCTTGACATCTCCGAAGGGCCGGACACAAGTCAATATTTAACCGGATTTCACGCGTATAAGTTTTTCATTCTTTCCATCTAAGTCTTCAAACCCTTTCACGTCCCATCAATCAATAAAGAGATCATTCTATTCTCGTAATCTTCACAAGTTACTTTCTTGTCTATATTAGCCTCCTTAGGACGTTCACTGCATCTCCTTGACAATGACCATCTCAAAAAAATCAACAAGAAAGGTCAATAGTTTTCTGTATATTGTTCCTGCATAAATATCATACATTGTTCAGCAAAACATCAATCTCCATCCCTGGTATGAACTTGCCCGAAAATGAAGGTGCAATTATTTTAATGCAATTTAAACCCTAACAGGCAACTTCGGACTTTCATTCTTAAAAGCAGCTTTTAACAAACAGTGAAGCACTGTTGGCAAATGTTGACTTTGATATGGTCAGAAGTGATATTCTTCAAGTAGCCACTGACAGCCTGACAGCTTGGCCATCTGGCAAATAAACAGTTAAGTAAATATACTAGTGTTTCGAGAGTAAACGCCAATATTATTTGAGTGCATGAAGTTTGTTTTTTCTTTATTCTAAACTACATATACAGACTAAAATGGCTGTAGTATGTCAATACTGACATTGATAAAGTAAAACACTAATGTTTGAGTGACTCGTAAAATCAATAATAAGACAACGTTCATGTGCTTAGAAGCAATTATGAAAATCCAGTAAGATAGCTCCCTCTAACAATTCCGAACAACGGGAATTCAGAAAGGATTGTCGATATAAAAAAAAAATAGATTGGAATAGCATCATATAATCTGCAAAAAACTCAAGAACCTACAAAAAATAAATGGTGCTAGTGTAACATACAAAAAAATTAAATAATAATCGAAAGAAGCAAAATATTCACTTTGGGAAATACAGTGACAGGATAGGTCGCGGTACCAAATGGAAGTGTGCTGGTGCTTAGTGGTCAGTAGGACAATCAGTTTTCCCCCTGGTACAGTAAAATAACATGGATGAAAGTGTTGCTATTGTAGATTCACATCAGCCGTGCATTTGATGTATAGGCCAGTCCCTTACGACGCTCCTGATTGGCTGTTGATAAGCTAATTACAGGGCCAGAAACTCTCAGTCTCTCTCGAGAGTTCGCATGGGCAGGATGCATGTTCCATCTCTCCTGAGGGATACGTCTTTCAGGAGAGGTGGAACATACATCCTGCCTATGTGAACTCTCGAGAGAGACTGAGTTTCCAGCCCTGTGATTAGCTTATCAACAGCCAATCAAGAGCGTCGTAACGGACTGGCCTAGACGTCAAATGCACGGTTGTTGTGAATCTACTATAGTATGTTAGATGAAGTGGGAAGTAGCGCCTTGCTCCCCCCATTCTCTCTCTCTCTCTCTCTCTCTCTCTCTCTCTCTCTCTCTCTCTCTTTCCAAGCAAGGCCGAACCCCCATGCGAGTAACAAACGTCAAGAAACGAGGAATTATGATGATTTTCAAAACTTTCACAATAGACCTTCCAGGAAAAAATATAAATTAATAAATGAAGTTAATAAGCAATAACAAAAGAAGGACACTAAAGTTCACTTGAAAGGAGCTGACTAATCTATCATCCTCCGAATGACGCAGATCAAACTCAGGAGGCCGGGAATAAAGATAAAAGAAAATATAGAAAAAAAGATAAAAGCAAATAAACTAAAGAACAAACAACAACAAAAGAAAGGACACTGACATCCCTTCTGAGGATTTAACTTAACCTTCCTCCGACGGACACAGGGCTTACTCGAAACGCCAGGAACAGAAATAAAATATAAAGAAAATAGATAAAAATAAAAAAAATAAAACAGCAAACAGCAGGAAAGACGCTGACATCCCCTCGGAGGATTTAACTAATCCACCTTCCTCCGACGGACACAGGTCTAACTCTGGAGACCACATACCTGGTTCTTCGACGCTATGTCCTGGATGGTGTCCGCGCCGTCGGCGCTCAGGCCCAGGCTCTGTATGAGGGCGTCTCCAGTGGAGGGCTTCCTCTCAGTGAACACGACGGTGCTGAAGGGGACACGTTGCCTCTTGGGAGCCGTGTCCTGCGGCGTCGCGCTCAGGAGGCTGACACAGCTTCTCGAGGGAGATCGCAGCTGCCCTCCGACGAATCCTTTTTGGGAAAGGAGGAGACAAACAAATTTGTTATTTATCACTGATTATTAAAATACTACAATGATATAACACAATAATAATAATAATAATAATAATAATAATAACAATAATAATAATAATAATAATAATAATAATAACAGGGGAAATGCTGAAAGGACATAATCTATGTTTTAATATCTTAATATAAACTCAAATATGTTCTTATTTTATTGCATCTCTCTCTCTCTCTCTCTCTCTCTCTCTCTCTCTCTCTCTCTCTCTCTCTCTATATATATATATATATATATATATATATATATATATATATATATATACATATATATATATACATATATATATATATATATTATCATGGATTAACGTAATTGGCATTGCTTTTGCTTTATTATTTTCTCAGCCTTGTTACTGCTTTTTGTTATTTATTTTTGTTGTATATAAAATTAGCGTAAGGAAATTAGTTTTTTAAGGTTTTAGTTTTAAGCTTTACTTAGGTCTCGGCTGAGCGTCAAGCGAACTGCTTGTTAAACCTCCTCCCCGCTTGTTAAATGTTTGTGAGCATCTTATTAATGCTAGTTTTTTTTGTTTTGTTTATCTTTCGGGTGGTTGGTGAAAAGGACACCAGTGAGGATATTGGAGGGGCACGACTTTTTCCCGACAACAGTTCGGGCTCGCTATTCTCCCCGCATGGTTGTGCAGCTGGCATATTTTTTCTTAATCGCCCTTCGAAGGATTCGTCGTCGTCAGTATTGAAGGCGCAGGGGCATTTCTGCCATCTGCGGTGACTTTCCCCCTTACTGTGTGTACTTTCCTGCGGGCTCTGATATCGGCGCTGGATCCCGACAGAGTGGACGTGGGAGGGACATCACTTGTGTTTGCCTACGACGTCCTTCTGAGCTGCAGCGGTGGGGGCATTGAGGCCCGTGAAGGTGCAAGTTAGGGCGGTTTGCTACCAGGTAGGGAATTTCCTTGTGTTTTTGGTCGGGAGCACGGCAGACTCCTTCCCCATGGTATTTGGTGACCTGTGTAGCTGCACGCCCTTCAGATAGCGGAGTATCGGCCTGATACGTGGCATTCAGTGGATGTAAGAGATCACGGCTCCCTCTGTATTTCGCCCTACAGCAAGGCAACTGTTTAGCCTGAATCGTTTGGGCACCCCTTATCACATCCATTCATCCCTTATTCAGTGTGAGGAGCTCTTCCCGAGTATTCTTTTTCTTATTTACTCTCGTATAGTGAGTCGTTCGAGATTGTTGGCATTTCTTAATGCCGCTTCATATTTATATATATATGTCAGTCTTTGTGTATATCTTGTCACAAGTGATGCTTGATGTTTTTTATATTTAAGATTTAGTTTATATTTGTAGGTAGGAGAATTAAGTTTTCCCCCTGTTGGTCTCTTACTTCTTTCCTCTCTGTTTAGTTATAGGTATTGGTTTATATTTATGTTGGTGTTGGCCCATTTTACTAATTTATTATAGTTTATCTCTCAATATTTTCTGTCTAGGGTTTAGTATTAGTGATTAGGAACTCCTACGGAGTAGTAAGGACTAAGTTGTGTCCGGTATAGTCACAAGGCTGACTTTATATTCTTTTACTTTGATTGTTAATAAATATTGTTGAGTTTTCCTGTGTGTTTTTGTCTCCGCTGACTGAATTTATCTGGATACTTGGTAAGATCACTGTCCTCTCTATTCTTGTGCAAAAGAACTTGCACCCCGGCCCAACAAGGGTCATAACTATAATATATATATATATATATATATATATATATATATTATATATATATATATATATTATATGTATATGTGTAGTATATATATGATATATATTATATATATATATATATAGTATACATATATATATATATATATATATATAATATATATAGTATATATATATATATATCATATATATATATATATATATATATATATATGTATAATATATATATATATATATATATGTGTGTGTGTGGTGTGTGTGTGTGTGTGCGTGTAATATCTTGGAAATGACCAACCTTACATCATTAAATTTCCAATATCGTCTGAACTAAAATCCATTAATGTTGACACCCTATGTAAACGGGATCGGACACGGCTATGTTCCAATAATCATTTAATTTTTATCAATTGAATTCGATGTCACTTCCGTCCATTAACAATGAAAAATGACAACAATGCCAATACTGAGAAGTCCATTGATTTACTGGGTATTATCAGAGTTCAAACGAGAGTACCACGCGTCAGATGCCAGCATAAGTCGATGATACAGAGATTATGTAACCAAGTTTATCTTGGCTATGGAGGCCTTATCGGACCTTAGGCGAGGTACGATTCATTCCACCAGATGCGTCTTGATCCACCATCAAATCATGTTTATAACCTAGATTACACTTTCTATATTTCCCCGGATATAAGACAAGAAAATCGTATTTCACCTATGGTAGCATGGGGTGCCCTAGTTCGCATTTGCAGTATGATAATTCTGAAACATCAAGAAGTGTCCTGTATCTGATTGTAAATTTTCTGGTGTAATTGGTCACGTAAAGTTGTCATCTGATGTCGATAGCTTCGTCTCGTCATTCAACGAGACTCATACGCAGCATTGTATTAATTTCCATAGCATCCTTGGCTCCTCACAGTAACTATGAATCTTACACGGAGGGAAAGATAGATAAAAGCGAAATATATGAATTGCAAATATTTCTGTATATTTACAGAAACTTTATACTATTCATCCATACGAGCAAACAAACACATATATATATATATATATATATATATATATATATATATATATATATATATATAGAGAGAGAGAGAGAGAGAGAGAGAGAGAGAGAGAAGAGATATATAGCGAAATATAATGAATTGCAAATCGTTTCTGATATTTACAGAAACTTTATACTATTCATCTATACGTGCAGACAAACACATACATTATATAAATATATATATATATATATATATATATATAATAGAATATATGTTATATATATATATATGTATATATATAATATATATATATATATAGATATAATAATATATATATATATATATATAAATATATGTTATATATATATGTGTGTGTGTGTGTGTGTGTGTGTCTGGTATTATGTGTAACCAGTGAAAAAGGATATTCAACCTTTATAAACTTTTACCAGTTCAAGGCACTGCCGCGAGGTGAAGAAGAATAAAAATAAAAAAAAACCCTTGATCCCTTTTAGCGAATGAAATAGGAGCAGATTTTATCTAGATAAGCAAGACTTTTCAAGTTTCATGAACAATCCTCATAACTGAACAACTTTATGTATTGTTTCTTGGGAGTTTTTTTGTTGCTTATACACACAAAAGTTATGGAGTTAGTTAATGATCAAGTACAGAGGCAACTGATGTAATGGTACAACTTCTTCCACATTTGCAGAAAGAAATCAGTTTCAGGTCAGAAAAACCTGTAGAAAAAAAAAACCATGTTAAGAAAACTCCTCACAAACTGTCAAGATAGAGAAAAAACTGAAAAAAATATCATTGGATCAAGTCAGAAAAACCTGTGGGAAAAAAAAACTTCCCACATCCCCTTCAGAAATAACCTTATCTCTGGCAGAAGTAGGTCGACGGTAACTCTCAATAAAAGTCACGTGACCCGTTGGCAACTGACTTCATCTTTACCTTCCTAAGGGGGTGGTGGGGGGCGGGGTGGTCTCACCAGTCGTAGTATTTCGCTCGCTAATTGATAACTTGAAAAGACTTCTCAATAATTGCATGGGAATGAGTCGCTGCCTGGCGACAGGGTTGACCTAAATCGTTGTAAATCAGAACAGATATGATTGTCATCTCAAGCTACACTATTCAGTTGCTTTTACCTTGGAAGTGACCATGTAACCAATGTTTTCTAACCTTGGGATGCCTCTTAGCTTTTGCATCATGGTCTTACACACAGCCCGGGGTTAGAGTTCATTAATTTCAGGATGCACCGAGTCTCATTTCATTAATTCACTTATTTGTACGCTTATATTTTTTTATGAACTTTATCCAGTCTGATTCCGCAAAAGCTTGCTGTTCAGGTTTATGATTTATCGTAGCGTCCCGTATGAGTATTTGATTTGTTATTAAGGAAATAACAATAGGGAAGATAAGCAGACAACATTCATGCATCTTGTGAATGCAGTTCCGCGTACATATACGTACACACATAATTTATATATACATGCACGCATACATACACATACATATACAATAGACATTATATAGTAATACTACATATATATATTATATATTATAATAAGAAATATATATAATACACATATTGCATGATATATATGAAGAATATTAAAAATTTAATTTTTAATATAATATAGTATATATATATATAATATTAAATATAATATATAAGTAATTTATGGATAAGTTACGTGTGTACGTATATGTACGCGGAACTGCATTCACAAGATGAATGAATGTGTCTGCTTATCTTCCCTATTGTTATTTCCTTAATGACAAAGGAAATACTTATACTAGAAAGGGCAGATATGAAAATAAACGATAAGTCTCATAAAAAAAATATAAGCGTACGAATAAGTGAACTCGTGAAATGTGAAACGATACATCCTGAAGTTAATGGAATCCAACCCCGGGTTGTGTAAGACCATGATACAAAAGCTAAGAGCTCATCCCAAGCTTAAAGAACATTGGTTTATATGGTCACTTACAAGGTAAAAGCAACTGAATATTGACCTGAGATGACCCAGCAATAACATATGTGTACCGATATTCCAATCAATCCAGCAAAAAAAAAAAAAAAAAAAAAAAAAAAACAATATTAATAACATTTATAGCCACAATTTTTGGAATACTAAATATGCTTTCAGCTATCGCACGAAATGTCACAGGTACTGAAAAGTCGGCGTTAGGAATGCCGCATTCTGTTCTTTCTCGACGATGCCTCTCTCCGATAAAAGACGAAGGTGACTGCAAGGCGTCTCGCTGAGCAAAATACCCTCACGTCTGATAATGGGGTTATTTTCCAGGTATCGATTCCGCCAGGCACGTCATCATCAGATTTCAAGTTGACCTCCGAAACGAGGTCGGAGGTACTCTCGTTTTTTCTATGGAAAAAGAGAATGACTGGTGAAGGTGCAGGGTCGAGTTGCAAAGCAAGGACGGGTTGGGGAAGGGCGGAGAGAGAGAGAGAGAGAGAGAGAGAGAGAGAGAGAGAGAGAGAGAGAGAGATTCCGCTTGATGATTGACACATCAGTGTCTGTAGTGGATTAGCTGCTAGTTATGACTGGACTGACTATGTGTGTGTGTGCGGGTGTGTGTGTGTGTGTGTGAGAGAGAGAGAGAGAGAGAGAGAGAGAGAGAGAGAGAGAGAAATGTGAAATGCATGATAAAATGCAACCGCTATTCGTCCGCTATTGCGTAAGTCTTTAGTAGATATGTGATTAAGTGAACACGCATATTTCCCTACTGATAAAATACAAAAGTTTAAAACCCACAAGTAAAAACTCGTTAATACCGCTAATTTTCCCTCAGTCTTTAAAGTTTCTCTCTTTTTGGTGCTTCAATCGTCTTTCGCTTTCAGAAAAACCTCACTTTCGGAGTCTTGTAACTGACATTCGGGTGGAAATCTCCTAAAAGGGGAGACTAAGAACATCCACACACAACACTTTTACGTGTTTAGATCTCAGAAATGGCAGCAGAAGGTGGCAGGGCAAAAGTCTCACGGGTAAAAAATGTTGTCGTTTTGGGCAGAATCGTATCGTTTCAAATCTTGAAAAAAAATAAATAAAAAAATAAAAAAACAGATAAATAAAGTCTTGTTGTGGAATATTAGATATCAAAATTAATCGATTTTGTGCCATTCTTTTTTACAGCTTGAAAATGTTATGGACATGTTGAGGAACTGAGCTGTTTATACTCCTCCTATTTGCTGAGGTGTTTTACGAAGTCATAATTTTCTCCTACCTTATATTCACCTTCAAGTTTATGAGTTCCTTTATTCCGACACCTATAAACACTCAGTGATACCTATTTTAGCTCAAGGTTATTCAGCATTGGACATTACACCGCTGTGGCGCCGATTAGGTTAACAAACAATTACACATTTGTGTTTGTTAGTGTGATTTATTTAGGCACTATAAGAGGTGAAAAAAAATTTGCAAGGTAGGAAATGTAAACGTACAGAAAAACCAGTGGTAAAAAGGCTTCCCTTGAGAAAACAAGGAAGAAAGTTTTCAGAAACGGTTTGCACATGTGAGCAAAATGAAGAAGGCAAAGTTGTTGAAAACAGTGTATAATTCTAAAGTTAGGAGAAAAGAGGAATGTAGAAATACAATAAATAAATTCTGGGAAAAGGGTTGTGCAGTTATCCATAACACACGAGCCACGTGCCCCAAGTAGCGGAAATGCGTGAAAATAAAGGTGAATGGCACAATATGTCTAGGGGGCTCGATGGATTAATGGCAGCGAGCTTCCCTTCTAGGTTATGAAGCAATTAAACTAGTGACATTTTTTGCACACAGTGTTCATCCTCGATTAAGCAGTTAATGTAAGAACGTAAATGTATGTCTTCTTATACTCCAAAGCTACCCGTTTTTAAGGGGTTGTTAGTTCGTTTTTTTGTATGGTGTTTTCACGTTGCATGGAACCAGTAGCTATTCAGCAACGGGACCAACGGCTTTACGTGACTTCCGAACCACGTCGAGAGTGAACTTCTATCATCAGAAATACACATCTCTAACCCCTCAGTGGAATGCACGAGAATCGAACTCGCGTCCACCGAGGTGGTAGGCCAAGACCATACCGATCACGCCACTGAGGCGCTTCCGGTTTTAAGGGAACAGCTTACTATCTAACCAATAATGCATGCTTGTGTGTGTGTTAAACCGAATCTCAAAATAACTATCAACAGACCTTCAAATTGAATCCTCCCAAACAGCACTTAATACGACTTTGAATTCGAATAAGGTATGTAAATGGGGAGCCTGAAAACATCCGGGTTCCTGCAGTCAGCGACATCAAAAGGTGAAAACAAATGAAGGATTTTCCTCTCGATTTATTTTTCAGTATTGCGTTTAGATGCAATCGGTAGCTTTTTTCAGAGTTATCGGTGAAATGATCGAGAAGCGATGTTATTACTGCGTAAATGAGTGATAGCTGCGAAAGATGAGAGGATATAAAGGAAGGAAGAGAGGTAGAAAGAAACGTGGGCGTCAATAAGCGTATACAAGAGAAAGCAGAAAGAAAAAAGCGAGAAAATGACAAGAGAGAGAGAAGAGAGAGAGATAAAGGAGGAGAGAGAGAGAGAGAGAGAGAGAGAGAGGGGGGGGGGGTGGAGTAAGGAATCGTAAGCGTCCATAAACGTAAAAAAGATATGTGAAAAAAAGAGCAAAAGACAAGAGAGAGAGAGAGAGAGAGAGAGAGAGAGAGAAGAGAGAGAACATACTTATAAAAGAAAGTAGAAAGGAAAAAAAATAAGCACAATGTGTGAGAGAGAGAGAGAGAGAGAGAGAGAGAGAATTCAACATACGTTATAAAAGATAAAGTAGAAAGGAAAAATAAGCAAAAGACAATGGAGAGAGAGAGAGAGAGAGAGAGAGAGAGAGAGAGAGAGAGAATACAAGCGTCAGCAAACGTGTAAAAGAAAAAGGAGAAACAAGAAACGAGCATAAATGAGAGAGAGAGAGAGAGAGAGAGAGAGAGAGAGAGAGAGGAGAATCAACCGTCGTAAAAGAAAAAGGAGAAAACAAGAAACGCATAAATATGAGAGAGAGGATTTGAGAGAGAGAGAGAGAGAGAGAAGGGAGGAGGGAGAGAGAGAGAGAGAGAGAAAAGGAATGCCGGAAGCACTCTAAAAGGATAGCAGAACACAAATAAAGGTCACCTGATGGTGTCCGGTGCCGAATCTCTCTCTCTCTCTCTCTCTCTCTCTCTCTCTCTCTCTCTCTCCTATTTTTCCTCTCTGATTTTATCTCCTGATTATCATCCAAATTGAACTGATTTGAATTTCTATCTTGTCTTAGAATGGAGACGAATAAATAATTTGGTGAAGGTGGTGAAGTGGGTGATAGACTGCTCATGTCTTTTGTAAGATGCCATCTTGATTTAATGATGGTGTCTGGGCCTTTTGATGATGGCTGCAATATATGTACTATGTATGTATATATATATATATATATATATATATATATATATATATATATAGATATATATATATATATATATACACTCTGGTTTAAAGATAAGGACTACATTTCGTTGGACTAACTTCCACCCTTATCAAGTAGTTAATGACAGGAGTTACATTTGCGAAATATATAGTGGGTGATATGCCCTTAGGTGATGCCTGGGGTCACCTGAGGGCATACTATCTCCCACTGTATAGTTACAAATGTGACCCCTTCTGTCGTTCACTACTTGCTAAGGGTGGAAGTTAGTCCACCGAAATCTAGTCCTCAGCTTTAAACCAGAGTACATATTATATATATATATATATATATATATATATATATTATATATATATATATATATACTATATATATGCGCAATTCGCTGGCCGTGTTCAACAGAAAACAAGGACTCGGCTAACTGGTAACAACTCTCTCCTGCGTGTGCGGGTTCAAATCCTGGCAATAAATATCATCATTCATTCCCCATTTACAATTCAAGGCTTGAATTTCAAGCTTATTGAAATGTAATGTTTTATATATATATATATATATATATATATATATATATATAGATAGATAGATAGATAGATATAATATATATATATATATATATATATATATATATATATATATATATATATATTCCCATTATATGTACTTTTATTGTCGCGACGTTTCAAGACATAAAAGTCCCATTATCAAGCTAAAAAAAAGATAAAACAAAAGTTAAAATCATAAACTCGGAATACATACTAAAAGTTTAAAAAGTTTACAAATATAAAAAGCAAGTACAAGAATAGGGAGGAGTCAATACCATAAGGTGCTGAAAGCACAGACCGAGTGACAATTCGGGCCGGGTCAGCTTCGACTTGAACTCACGAGAGATACAGAGGTGTTGAGGACGACTGGGTGTTTAACTGCGGAACGAGTTGTTTAATGAAAAGTGATTCTAAAATAGCTAAATGCTGTTCGTTAGGGGATTGGCCTATAATTCTAAAATCTTTGTAATTCAAGTCATGTTTACATTTCTTTGTATGCTCGCGTATACATGAAAACTCAGGATTAGTTACTTTGACACCTGTTCTATAACTATCGCCTCGATGAGAGTCTAATCTCACTTTGAGTAACCTCCGTGTGGAGCCGACGTACTTCCCTAGATTTCAATTGCAGGAAAAAAACTTTCTATTGACAGTTTCAATTCATGGTAGAAATTTTTGTTATGAATAAATGGGACACTTGCAAACAATCGTAATTTTGGCACTGTTGGCATTTTAATTTTAGGATGGAAGATATTGTTCAAGAATTTGTACAGGTGTTTATAAAAAAGTTTCGATGGAAAGCAATTGTCAGCGAAATATTGGTGGAGATAGGTTATTTCATTGTGAAAATGATTCCAGTTAGACGTTATGTTAAAAGCCCTATGAAAGAGGGTAGACGTGGAGTTTAGTTTAAAATTATAAAAAGTTGCTTTAAAATTCGATCCCAGGCCGGTAAACGTTTCCTTTCTAAAAATCGTGGAGTTAAAATGATCATCATATCTAAAAACGGTTACATCCAAAAATGGCAGTTTATTTTCCTTTTCATATTCAATTGTGAAATTAATGTTAGGATGTATTTCATTGGCATAATCAAGAAATTTGTCAGCCTGATCTTTATCTCTGAACAGTAAGAAGGTATCATCCACATACCTATTATAAAATAATGGATGGTAGGCCAAAGGACAGTTGTCCAGCATGCGTTCCTCCAGGGAGCACATAAAAATGTTTGCAAAGGTGGGACCCAAAGGGGATCCCATCGCCATACCATCAACCTGAATGTAGGCTTTGCCATTAAAAACAAAGGCTGTGTCTTGCACAGCGAGCTCGAGCAATTTTCTAAAATCCGTAAGGTTAAAATGATCAAAAGTGGCATCTGGTTCAGTAAAAATACGGCTAACAATAATATCAATGTACCGATGGAAGAAACCATAATATCAATGGTTTCTTCCACCGGTACAAGAAACTTCTTCCTTTATTCCTCACTCAGATTGCAGGCTTGATGTGAAGTGAGCATCCAAAGGTGCGAGGAAATTGAGAATCTAAGAGAGAGACAAATCCACACGAGAGAGAGAGAGAGAGAGAGAGAGAGAGAGAGAGAGAGAGAGAGAGAGAGAGAGAGAGAGAGAGAGAATGATCTTTTTGTCCTTTAATTGACCTCCTCAACGGAAAGGACAGGTAAGGGGTCATTAACTTTACCCGGAACTGATGCGACCTACCTTTGGTCTCCCGAGAGAGAGAGAGAGAGAGAGAGAGAAACTCTGTTCTACGGAGCGGTCGATACAGCCTCCAGTATCAACGCATCAACACGCGATTCACTCCGATCACTTCTGAACTCATTCAGCAGCGTGATCTGATAAGCGATGATCATTTGAAATTATGATAACTGCTGCCCCCTGTTGCCGGTGCCCAAGATGATCTGACGGGACTTTTGTTGTTTGTTGTTTTTATTTATGGTAGTAGGGTGCGTTTTGTTGGTATGTACAAAATATGCAGTCCTTTGTTCTGATACCAATCAGTTTAAATTTTAACATACCGTTGTATTTCTTTATATACTGATAGACAAAGATGACAAACTTTTGAGATTTGAGGATTTAGTGTTTTTATGCAAAAAAGATAGAAAAAAAAGAAGAGAGAGAAAAAAAAATATATATATAATATATAATATAATATATATATATACGTATATATATATATAGATATTATATAAATATATATTACTACCATATATATATATATATATATATGAAAATAAACTAAAAAAAGGCATTCTAGAGAAAAATTCTTCTTAAAAGATATGCAGGTCACTGAAAAGGTAAGGAAATACTGCAAACCTTTATGCAAAACGATGATTTTCCAATTCACAACGCATTCATTCCCTCTTTCCTTCCTTCTAGAGGTAAACACAGACAGAATGGTCTCTCTAAGAACAGTCACTAAAAGAAAGTAACAGACAGGGTTCTCATGTACAAGTGCCCCTGGAGGCATTACTTAAGGTTCTTTGCAGCGTCCCTTTCATTCCTTTTACTATACCTCCGTTCCTATTGTCTTTCTTCCATCTTGCCTTCTACCCTTTGCCTAACAGTGGTTTCAACATTATTTTGGCCTAAATTTTATATTTCAGTTTCAATTCCATAAACGAGTGTGTATGGTTGTATTCTGTATTTATGGAAGGTCTGTGCACATTTGTTGCAATAAAATAAACATAGTGAAATATATCTTATCAATTACGATTTATGATATTACCACCAACGCTGTTACCAAACATGTAAACTACTCAGAGAAATGTCAATACGGAAAAGGTCATTTTCATTTGTTTTAAGGGCAACTTTCCAGGTTTAATTGAACCCTCAGACGACATTAATCTTTAAGGGATCTGGGTCACGGACATTATACAAATACAATCCTTAAGCTCATATATCAAATGAGTAACCCTTAAGCTAATATGTACGAAGAGAGCGCACGCTCGCACATTC
>NC_061096.1:40460147-40532647 GCF_015104395.2 Macrobrachium nipponense
CCCGCGGTAGTAGTCTGCTGTTTTGCCCTCCTCGGTAGTAGTCTACAGTCTTGCCCCCGCGGTAGTAGTCTGCAGTTTTGCCCTCCGCGGTAGTAGTCTGCAGTTTTGTCCTATGTACTTCACATGCCCAAGGTGTGGTATTTTGATTTATTGCTCTTTACAGCAGACCAAGAAACCTTGCTAGGATCATTAATGTTGCAATTAACCTTTCCTCAGGAGATATAAACTTCCTCATTACTATATCTTTTTTTGTTATTTTTGGAGACATAAGGAGTAAAAGGTCTCCGAAGACATCATTAGCCATTCTTAAATCATTTCTCTAATGTTCCGGGTTATTTTCATTTAATTCTTTCAATAAAGTCATATAATAAAACCTCTCTTCCGTAGCCATGGTTTCACCCATACTTTACGGTTTTTCTTGCATATTTCATGCTCGCATTAGTCTTGCAGTAGTTCTATTATTATCATTATTGCACTTATCTTCCTTTTACTTGGTGCCACGATTTAAAAACACTCACTATATCAGGTCACTACAGGACACTGAGGTGAACACGGCCACTGCATATTAACTCTGTCCTCTCAAAATATGCTTAGAGCAAGTCATCTGCGTGTATGGCAATACCCAAGGCGGACTGGAGCGCGCGCTAATCCCGACAGGGCAAACTCGATGCCAGTCGCGTACGTGCATGGCCAGCTTAGGGCGCCGGAAGTACAGTAGCAGAAATAATAGGGGCTGCAGCTAGGGGCCAAGGCACAGCAAAAAGAACGTTAACTAATGCATGAACGGAGCTACTTTTACTGGAATGAAAGGGGTTGCAGCTATGAGCCTCAGGGACACCGCACATAATCTTCATTAATGCCTAGAGTGAATCGCGTGGGGTGGTGGCGTACTGACGGCACTACTACCTTTCCCATTACTGAACCTATTTGACTTGAAACCTGTCAGACGGACTATAAACCGCGGTTTAGATACGCCTCTCAGATCGCCGACGTCTCTCACTCTCTCTCTCTCTCTCTCACAATAGCCTGTTATGGCCACCTGTTTATTGCAATCGACGCGTTGCGAATTAATTAACGGAAAAGAGGTCGCTGCCCCAACTGAGGCTTCGAGGGAGAATTCCAGATATATCGCGAATTAAATTCCATTCGAAGGTGAGGCCACGTCTATACTAATTGGTTCCTGTTAAGTTTGATTCTTTATCTTATTATTATTATTATTATTATTATTATTATTATTATTATTATCATTGGAAATAAACAATCACATTTCCGAGGACCTTGTAGTCCTGGTCACAAAGTCCTTGCACACAAACAAAATCTGAACAATAACTGAATCACAGTAAATAATGACGTAGAAAAAAATAAATGAATGAATAAGTTGCATAAAGAAAAAGAACCACAGATCCTGTTTCGATCAAATCATTAACCCCAACCCTCTTCACTTTCGTTCTAAGACAAGACAATTAAAGCAGTTAAGTCGGTTTTTTTTTTCATGATCACTGGTATCGAGGTCATGTTATTCATGGCACTACAATCGACTGTTTTGAGATGGGAGGAAATACCGCTGATACGCATAACTAGGTCAGTGCAGTAACGGAGTCTGTCAGCCGTGGCGTGACTACAAAGAGATTGATCTTTTTATGCGACATGCGTAAACGTTTCTTCAGGAGAGTCTCCAAGTCGCTCATGGGTTAAGCAAGCTTGTGTGATAATAAATATAATATATTATATATATATATATATTATATATATATAGAATTAGATATATATAAATATATATATAATATTAATAGATCTATACTATATATATATATATATATTATATATAAAGATATATATACTATATAGATATATATTTATATATAAATAAAGTACAAATATTATATATATTATAAATATATATATATAATATAGACAGATATAATATTAATACAGAATATACCTACATTACTATATAAGATACATATATAAATATCATATAATTATAATTTATATATATATAATAGATCTATATACATATAGAAAAGATCATAGTAATATATATAAAGTAATATTATAATAATATAATAAATATTTGTACTTTATTATATATATAAAGATTATATATATATATATATTATACTGATTTATAAATATTATATAATTATTTGAAACTAAGAGATATATATATATATATATATATATATATATATATATATATAATATATAATATATAATATAAACATATAAGATAATACATATATATATATTAGCCTATTATATAAATATATATATCATATAAATTATATATATATATATATATATATATATATATAAAGTACAAATATATATATATTATAAATATATATTATATTATATTTATAATAATATATATAATTATTTACTGACATAATATATTTATACATAATAATATCTATACATAATATATACATATATATTTATATATCTAAATAATATCTATAATATTTACATATCTATATAGATTTATAAATGAGATAAGAAATAATAATATAATATAATAATTTTGATATATATAATATATATTTAATACTTATTATATAATATATATATATACTATATATATATATATATATATCATATTTATATACATAAAATATATATGTATATTTATACTAGTATGTACACACACACACACACACACACATATATATATATATATATATATATATATACACTCTATATACTGCTTGAATTTGCAACAATACTGTCATTGAATTATATGTGGATAAAAGAACGAATGGGGTAGGAAGTAATAAATAAAATCGTGTATGCGTTAATATATGTTTGTATACATATATGGGTGTCTATAAAAAAAAAAACATGAAAAATGTAAATAACGCAGAAACAAAGAAATAACAAATGAGTCTCAAAACAGAAGCATGTGAGCCGCGTAAATTAAGACTTTCCCTTTAGTTCAGCGGCAGACACTGGATTACATTACTTGCACTTCTTCCTCCCTTTGCAAATTCTTGCGACCTGTGCGAATACTCTGCCTCTGTAATAAAAATGCGAACGCCACAGAATGACGGTGGTTTTGTGCTTCGTAACTTTTCCTGAATGGGTTGTTCTGGATGATTTTAACCGTGAATATACGTCATTAAGAAATGGCTCATATCAGTAAATGTAATTATGTATATGTGAAGTGGCAAATGCGAAAATCGTATGACAGATATACAGCAAAAAAACCGCGCTAGATCATATATATCACGTGTATGTATACATACGTCTGTGTGGGAGTGTATATTCCCCAGCACTAAACTGAAACAGAAAGGATGATTGTTGCAGATGGGACCTGGCTGATGGAATCCAGTCCTCTCCTCCATGGAATGGAAATGGGAAAGAACCATCTGGAAGTGGAGGACTCACATTGGGAACTACATCGGAATCCTAAGATATGCGTTTCCCTCGAGGCTAAAAGAAGCATTTCCAACCATGCAAGCAAAATTACGATCGAGAGAGAGAGAGAGAGAGAGAGAGAGAGAGTCTGCATGAGGAGGTCTGTATTCGTGTGTTTCTTCAAGTCAGGCATGTGTGTAAAATATACGTGGAATATGACTGATTTATGCATTAGATGACTCGGCCCCTAGGGAGTTCCTCCCGTGGTTTCAAAGGTAACTCTCGATTGGTGGAAGAAGAAAAAAAGGAGAATATCTGAAAATAAAAAGCTGATGTGTCAGAAAATGGAGAATGCACATGGGAAACAAGTTAAAATAAGAAACGGAACATTCAAACGTCCCTGTAAAAATGGCAAGTTTCAAAAGAGAAGTGCTGCAGATATAGTATAACTATTTTTCATTTTTGTTGTGTTGGTTATTTATTCTTTATTGCCATTCACAGTTAGATGCTAAGTTAATGTTTAACATCACGTGTAATCAGAGGCTTCTGAACCATCCTTCTCGTCCGCAATTTTTAAAGCCGTAATTCTGATAACGCCACAAAGCGTCACTTTTAACATTTTCCTTCAGCTATACAAATGGAAGCAGCGTCTCTCTAAGCCACTGCTGATTAAGCTTTATGAAAAGTCTATCTATTTCTCTTTTCATAAACCGCTGACCAGCCAACGACATAAATGATAAACGATTTAATTAAAGAAAGAGGGAACACAACAAAAGCTCAAAAGAATGGAGAAGAGACAGAGCAAAACCAATTCTCTCGTGTATTTGTTCTGCTGCTAAGAAGTCCCAGTCATACAGTTTGCTTTGGCTAAAGCAAACCCCTTCGGATGAGAAACAATCTCCAGAAAAATCAGGACCTTTCAACTTGATACAACAATATTGTTGTTATTATCAGTAATGAGGTAAACCTTCATGTGATCTAAATAGATCTATATAGATTTTTGGAATAATGCAAAGCACTGGGGTAAGTAAGGCCATTCAGCGCTGAAACGGAAATTAACAGTAAAAGGTTTGAAAGGTGTAACAGGAGGAAAACCTCGTTGATGCACTGTGAAACAATTGTTAGGAGTTGGTGGACAGTAAGATGGAAGAAAGAGAATATGAACGGAGGTACAGTAAAAGGAATGAAAGTAGTTGCAGCTAGGGGCCGAAGGGACGCTGCAAAGAACCTCAAGTAATGCCTACATTGCACCGAATAAGATGCACTGACGGTACTGCTCCCCTGCGGGGTAAACCTTCATGTGAAATCGACCACTGATGAGCAAAGTAAATTCAGATGGAAATATGAAAATGAAAGAAAGTCGAGAGAGCATAACTGTGTCCGCTTTCGCTTGAACCTCTCACTTGATAGATAATCATCCTTCAGTGACTCAAAATTTCCTTTATGACAAGGCCTCTTTTCCTGCCTTACATGATCATGAAGAGGAGTGCTTTCATGGACGCTAAAATAACAATAGAAAACAAAGAAAATTTCTGCCATATAAACTTCATAATAATTGACAATAAATACGTAGCATAGTCGAAAACTTCCTCTGTTTTTGTGGGAGTATAATTTTTTTTTTTTACCTAAATAACCGAGTCTAAGTTTTCAGTCACCAATCGTTAAGAGGATGAGGCTTAATAAATAAATAAATAAATAAATAAATAAATATATATATATATATATATATATATATATATATATATATATCTATATATATATATATATATATATATATATATATATATATATATATATACATATATGTGTGAGTGTGTAAATCTGAAATTGATATCATCACTTATGCAAATAATGCTTGTGTGAATAAATAAACGGTCTTACCTTCTTGTGTCCGTTTTTGCATATCCGTATATTTGTGTACCATTTGCACTTTGTATGCATACGTGACTACATAAACTAACTATACTCTGTTTTTTTTCATCTGTCCATCCGGCTGTGGGGTTTTTGTATGGTAACACTGCGTCCCGGGCTTTAAATAGTTACGCTACGTGTAAGTTTTAGGTAAATAAAAGGATATCTGGGTGTACATTTGCAACTGAAAAGGGTTTTAATAATTTACTGTATGCGAATTACACCATTATTATTCGAAATAGGTTATTGTTATTATTGTTGAATGTAAGCTCCCTTTTCGGGGTGGCGAATGGAACAGCCAGACGCAGTGGCGGGAAAATTGCTTCTCTCGCTGTTCACTACGGCAAGATGTCAACGTATTACTTCATTATACGTAAGTATATCAGTATGTACTGTTAATTTTTATAAAGTGCGTTTCAGCCAGATACGATATGACGTAACTTGGTTTAGCATCTGTTTGATGGAATTTGCGTCTGGCTGTTCCATTTGCCACCCCGAAAAGGCAGCTTACATTCGACAATAATAACAATATCCTATTTCGAATATTAACGGTGTAATTCGCATACAGTAAATTATTAAAACCCTTTTCAGTTGCAAATGTACACCCAGATATCCTTTATTTACCTAAAACTTACACAGCGTAACTATTTCAAGCCCGGGACGCAGTGTTACCATACAAAAACACCACTGGCGGATGGACAGATGAAAAAAACAGAGTAATATAACTATATATAATATATATATATATATATATATATATATATATATATATATATATATATATATATCGACACAATTTGTGCACGAGAGGGTAAACTTGGAAATCTATGAATAGCAGACTTCAAAATGTCGAACGTCATCCATTACATTGTGACTGATTTAGAACGTGGCATGGGGTTAGAGAGAGAGAGAGAGAGAGAGAGAGAGAGAGAGAGAGAGAGATCTACGTCAAACGCCAAGCCAGAATTGATGGCAGAGAACTAATTTGGGTGCGTTTGATTTGGAAAATGAATTGAAACAATTGGCTAGACAATACTGAACATCTGATGTTAGCATTTTTCAACGATTTCAGGAAAGTTTTCGTATTGGGTAAGTTCCTCATTCGACTTCGGTAATATGCTATTGTTAGCAGTATGCGCTAATTTCTCTTTAGTCTACATAATGACATCCACCGGAAAATAATAATTTGTAAATATAGTCTCAAAGTATTGAATCCTGCTACCCTTATAAGATTTTAAATCATTTACTTTGTTCTTCACGAAATCAAAATATTTTTTTTTTATTGATTCGCATTCTTGTTTGGGGAAAAGAGTCGAACTCGAGGGAAGTACCAGATAGGAATCCTAATAATCGTTAGAGATATATATATATATATATATATATATATATATATATATATATATATATATATATAGATTATATATATATATATATATATATATAATAAATATATATACTCGTATATGTTGCATCATAAGAGGACAGTAGAAAGTTTGCAAGAATCAAATAGGTCAATATCCTGTACTAGATGATAATGGATAGTATTTTCACAGGGGATTCACTTTTATCTCAGATTTGGGGATATGCCTCCCGTTAATTTTTTCTTTACGAGCGATCTCTCTTGGGGTAACATTATTATTATTATTATTATTATTATTATTATTATTATTATTATTATTATTATTAATTATTATTATTATTATTATTTCTGCAACAGCTGCATGAACATAAATCAAAATACATCACCTACAGAATGCAATGGGTCACCAAAGTTAAAAACAGAAAAAAAAGGGGTGGTGACTTACCTGGGTCACCCAAGAGAGACGAGTACAGATCTCTCAGCTGACTATCCTCGTCTAAGTGGCCCTCGAGATAGTCATCCACCACTTCTATGGACGGAGCGTGGAAATCGATTTTAGGAACCGAGGTCGAGGGTTGCTCGAGAACGATGCTGACCTGGGGATTCGTTGAGGTTCCTCCGGGTGTGGTGACCACGTCCCCGCCGACGGGCGCCGCCTGAGGATTAGCCCCGTCGATGGAAGACGTGCTGCTTGAACTCTTCATCACGCCCATTTTTCGTCGACGTCCCGACGAGGAGGGCTTGGGCGTCGAGGGCGTGGAACCGTTCTCTATTATTTGAATTTCCTTTGACACGACTCTAGAGTGATCTCGGAGGTCCTGGTTCACTAAGACCGAATTATCACTTGGCCCCAGGGATGGGGGCGCTGAAGTGCTCTCGCACTCGCTCTCGACGCTATTGTTTGGAGTGAAAGGTCTCTCCCGGGGGAGGATGTCGCCGTCCTCGTCGAAACTGAATAGCGGGGCGGTATTTGACCCCTCGGTGGCACCGTTCCCGTTATTCCCGGTTTCATTCCCGGCTTCGCCGTCTATGAACGAGGATTCTTGCTCGGTATTGGGCATGTCTGCCGCACTTCTAAAGATGGCAGTGGTCCCGCCACAGTCAACACTGGATGCTTCAATCTCAGTGGATTCCATTTTCATAAGGACTTCTTGGCCGTCATCTTCAACTTGGTTAACTTTGCTGGCGCAACTGTCATTTTGAAATCATCTGAAACCATACGATCAAAACTTACAAATATATCAATCATTTCTGTTACAATATTACTATAACTAATGGAAAATCTATTTAAAAAACCACAGAGCATAATAAAGACTTAGAATGACACTTGTTGTACAAAACCTGAATCTAATGGTTAGTTTCAACTGTTAGACAAGAAATAAAAAAGTCAAAACAAAAACACGAAATCTGCAAGATGTAAGGCAACATACAATTGTTATTAGGTGACAAAAGTCATTTCAAAGAACCTGTCGGTGATATGCTATCCAGAGATGTAATCTCTATAAACCTGTATGTTAAAAAGAACGCGGACGGCGAAAGTACATCTACATCAATGACAATTTTTTTTATCTTGAAACGTAACCTACATACATTTTCAACCCATGAAATTGAAAACTTTGACACAGTGGTTGCCAAAATTTTGACCTTTTTGAGGGTCCCTTCTTTCCACCATTTGTGGTTTTGAGATCAAGATTTCGCAAGATTCCCAACAAAATTTTAATTTCCTTCAAGAGGTTTACACACGAACGACAAGTTGATTCTGATTAGCCAATGCAGAGGTGGCTGTATTAGGTCTCAGGGTCTTGAGTAAGTCAGGTCACAATTCATCTCTCTAAGGTATTGGAGTTTGGACCTTGAATTCCTAGAATTCATGGAAGTGGTGCTATTTTTTTAAGCGATCTCTTATGGTCCAAAGGTAACTTTTTACTGTAGAGAAAAAATTTTTTCTCAACCTATCTAACATCAACGGCTGCATATAGGTCTGAGTTACCAGTTAGGCAGTTAGAGAATATTATGGGCAATAGGACGTCTTCCGAATAAAACTGCTACGAATAATGATAATGGCATAAAATCACAAATAATAATAATAATAATAATGACCCAAATCAATTCTCACACGGAATACTACATTCTACAGGGAACTGCGAGTGACATTGATTTTAAAAAAATATCTGCTTGATTTGACATAAATTAGAACAATAGATATCTAAAATCAATAGGCTGCTTTGCTTGCTGCCGTGAAATATGTCCACATTTCTCAGCTACGTATATGCAGAGGACATTCAGCGAATCTCTTTTTCTATCTATTTTATGGACCAAAACCCACATTCTTGAAGTCAGTCAATAAAGTCATACAATCACAAAGAACAAAAGATAGAAAAAAAAAATAATAAAAAGGCAGAAAAAGGGCAGTGTAAAAACTCCCTGGCTGATATAACAATACTACAGGCCCTCGAACACACGCACTCGTAACTTCGTTCCATTCACGACGTAGCATAAAGAACGTCGACTATATGAAAACCAAATAATAGGAATGTGGCAAAGAATAGAACTTCAAGTATGAAATAAAAGAATGCCGATGATGAGGCTTATATCGAACCGGTACTTTTAAAACAATGGCAGAATGTCCCTTTCGGAGATCGATAGGAGGCAGCATTGCCTAAGGGCAAGGGAGAGAGAGAGAGAGAGAGAGAGAGAGAGAGAGAGAGAGAGGGGTGTAGACGGGGTGAGGAAGAAGGCGCCGTTGCATAGACAAAGCTTCAAAGCTGAGTCTGTACCTTAAGAGGCTTTCTTCCAGGAACTAAATAGAAATTTTGATTTATTATATGACACAATTTTGATTTATTATATGACACAGACTTGCATACATACATCGGAGACGAACAAAGAAACGATACCTTTTTTTTTTATTACTAAAGAATAAAAAGTTTACAATGAACCTCGGTTTCGTGCTACTAAGGTTTGTAATGGCGTTATAAGCCATTTTCAGTAGGAACTAGAAAACTATTATTAAACACTCCGTGAGTCCTAATCCCTGTGAGGAATTAACTTTATACAGGTGATCCAGTCACGTGTCCAATTCTGTATGGAATCTTACAGCCTGAGATTTTTCATTCGGTTTTTTACTTTTTTTTTAATTAGGAAGAAATAAAGATCGTGGTCATTGCCTTGTCTCGCAACGTTAACCTACATGAAAAATGATAGTGAATGAGTAAAATGATAAAAGGTTCATCTCACAATCTAATTAGTTCTTGCTTGGTTCTTAATCCACCACTGCAAGAGGTTTAGTCGAAATCAGTAAATATTCATTTAAATCTATCTTGTACTATACAGAATGAGAAAAACAAAAATCTAAAATTTCTTTGTAGTTTACGAATAACTTCTGTGACATGCTGTTGGCCGTCGGACGGAATTACAAGCAGACTAGAAATGAAGAAAACAAGTGAATAATGCACCGAATTTCTTTTTTTCGGCGGCATTTGAGTTTTCTGCACAGCTTACATTGCTGTATGAAACTTTCAGCCACTGTCCATGAAACTCTTAGCCGCAGCCCATGAAACTTTAACCACGGCCCGTTGGTGGCCTGTGCTGCTGGCACCAAAAGCTGTGCCAGACGCACGATCATGGGTCTCTAAAACCGTCAATAAAATAAAATAAAAACTTATGAGGCTAAAGGGCTGAATTTGGTGCGTTTGATGATTCGAGGGTGGACGATCAACATACCAATTTGCAGCCCTCTAGCCTCAGTAGTTTTTAAGATCTGAGGGTGGAGAGAAAAAGTGCGGTCTTACGGACAAATAGCCATCTCAATAGTTTTCTTTTGCAGCAAACTAAAAATTAAATCCGCGTTTGTACCCGAATCCGTCTTAAAATCTGATAAACTTTCTTAACCAATCGCCCATCCCAGAACGAAATTTCACTGAGGTTTGCACAGAAAGCTTTCATATATCTTGCGGACTGCCAAAAAAATAACAATACATAAATAAATAAATAAATAAATAAATAAATAAATAAATAAATAAATAAATAATAAATAAATAAATAAATAAATAAATAGAAGCTGTAGGTGAATACGTTACATACCACCTTTCAACCTCTTCGGCAGCTTTAAAAGCAATCAATTTACCCTTTTATTTGATGAGTTTTATCAAAAACTAAATTCTACGACAGAACAGAAGCAGAACCTAGCATGCTCACATTGACCGAATTTCCTGAATTATGTCCACTGTAATACGGTAAGTTGTAATATTGGGTTCAGGAAGCTTTTAAAATGCACATATGAAAAATGCCAATGAAAATAAACTGTAATTAAATATTTCGTAGGAAAATGAATGCTGTCTAAGCATCAGTGAATCAGTTAATCAAGAACTAAGGAGAATGTAACGTCACCTGTATGCCTATCTTATTGAAATGACAACCTAATAATATAGCAAAAAAAAAAGAATAATAATAATAAAGATACTACAATGTCAAGAGATTCTCATTGACAAGCCTTGTCTATTATTGCTGGAGACAGAACGTTCAAAAAGGATGCTATCTGGAAACGTTCCAATGTTGTATTCCGGAGAGAGAAAAAAAACTCGTCTTTCGTTTACCTGCTCTTTCTATTATTACTAAAAAAGAATGAAGAGAAAAGATGTCATTTTGGAAATGAAGTTTTCTTATAAGCATTTGGATGATTAAACGTAACTCTTATTCTTTGACAAGAATGAAGAGAAAAGATGTCATTTTGGAAATGAAGTTTTCTTATAAGCATTTGGATGATTAACGTACCTCGTATTTCTTTGAAAAGGGATTGGGAGAGAGGGGGGAGGGGGTGATTATGTACTTACGAAAACGGTTTGTTAGCCACGTTACAAATAAATGAATTATCTGTGAATGTGCATTTTACTATACCCTTTCCCCTAAGAAAATCATACGTATTTTTCACGTTTCTCCTGTCATCATATATATAATATATATATATATATATATATATATATATATGTATATAATGTATGTACTATTAGATATATATATATATAATATCATATATATATATAGTATATATATATGTATATATATATATATATATATATATGCACTATATGAACTTTATCACTCAAGTGAACAGTTGTTCTCACAGGAGCAAAAGGCCACAACGATATATATATATATATATATATATATACATCACTCAGCTGTATGACTGAACCATTTCCCCGTATTTCTTCATCTCCTTAACATATGCAAAAGACCACAGAAATAAAACCTCATTCCTGACGTCATGACAAACAAGACGAATCACCTCCTGCTAACAGTTGCCAGTTGGGGGATTCCGCGCGAGTTAAGATCTGGTCGTATATTATAAAACTGCATTCAGTTATTTGGCACTGATTTATCACGTAACCAGCCCTCATGGTAAGACTAGATAGACGTTCAGATATACGTTATCTCGATGTTCCGTGACAGTTAGCTTGGCAATCTTTAGTAGTTTTAAAACATCGGTCATATAATTTCATTCTCATAAGCTGAGTTCGTCTTTGTATTGTGTATCTTTGATGATAAGTTATGCATAGTATTCATCCAATGAATTTGCCTTTTGTGCAAATTCATTGTTTTGTATGGTGTTACGTTGCATGGAACCAGTGGTTATTCAGGAACGGGACCAACGGCTTTACGTGACTTCCGAACCACGTCGAGAGTGAACTTCTATCACCAGAAATACACATCTCTCACTCCTCAATGGAATGCCCGAGAATCGAACTGGCGGCCACCGAGGTGGCACGCCAACACCATACCGACCACGCTACCGAGGCGCTTTCATCCTTTGATGGACTCAGTTTTTGTCTATTCATAAAAAAGTTGAACTTGATTTTGAATATTCTCAAAAAAAAGGGGGGAGCGGCGGGGGAAGGGCGCGGGTTGAATTTCATCTTACAGGATAAAGATAAACGTGAATAAATACTCATCTAAAAGATATATGATGGGTAAACAAAGACTAAGAAAGGTCACAAATCAGGAATGAAGCACTTCAAGTTAAAAAAGACAGTAAATAGGAACTTCGGGTTTTAAAAGGATAGAAATTAAGAACTCCAAGCTTTAAAAAGATATAAATAAAGACAGAATTTTAAAAAGACTATAAATTAAGAATCCCAAGCTTTAAAAAGACAGAAAGCAAGACCTTCCAGTTTTAAAAGAACAGATATTAAGAGCTCCAAATTTCCCCTACGAATTGAGTCATCCAGCTGTTGCTTGAGTAAATGATAAGCGAGAGAGAGGGTCTGCTAGCAGTCCCCACATTGTTGCTGGTATCCCTTGTGGAAGTGAATTTTAGACGGCTTTGCTGCTGAAGGAGAGAATTTAATTTTGGTCACGCTTCCCATTGTATGAACACGGTCTAGGATTTCAAAGGCTTCAGAGCCTGAATCTAGTATAGTTTCACCTCAGCTCGAGGATGGCAGCACATTTTTCTCTAACGAGTTTAATAATAATAATAATAATAATAATAACTGACAAAATCAAGAAGAAATTATCACTCATTGAGGTCTCAGTACCATGAGACACCAGATTAGTTGAGAAAGAGGAAAAACTGATAAGTATCCAGACCAGTCAATAGAAATAAGAAGGATACGGGATATGCCAGCGGAAATAGGAACACTAGGCACGATTTCAAGATCCCTGAAAAGGGACCTGGAAAAACTAGATGCCGAAGTAGCTCCGGGACCCATGAGGAGGAGAGTGCTATTAGAAACAGCGCACATAGAGAAAAGTGATGGACTCCTAAGCAGGCAGGATGCTACCCGGAACCCCACATTATAAATACCACCCCGTCGAACAGGATGACTGAAATTCACCAATATTATTACTAATATTATATTCAGAAGATGAACCCTGCTCATTGGGAACAAACCTCTATAGCAACTGTCCTGCTACTAAATCAAGTGTGTGATGAGCGAATAACAAAAGGAAATGAAGATATAACATCAATGACAAGCTTTCATTCAATGATTAATAAAGTTCCCAAAACGAAGTATCAACAAAAGATTCCATCTGTACGAGTTCGAATAAGTAACTCTTATGGTACGAAAATGATGAATGATATCTGGACTAAGTTACACACTTGTTTGTAGTGGTTCGGAATTAATAACATGATTTTGAAAGCTCGCATTATCCACGTATTACAGTATGCAACCGGTGACATTAAATATCTCTTTCATTTACAGCATTCCTCTTAGAACTTTGTGTGGGGATTTATGGTGAATATAATCCAACATTGCAAAACATTATGCTTCCAGTATATTTCATCTCTTGAAAAGTAGTTTCGCTTCTATAACGATGACAAGTCCGCTTTGATGATATTTCCTCATACAGTGGAAAATACAGTATCCTTATTTGAAATGATAACAATGTCTGCTTTATTAAACTGAGAGAGTTGCCAAATATGGACAGTTTTCTGTATATTTATCATATCTAAACAAATCCAGACCAGTGAAAAAAAGTGAGCACGCACACTATTCTCTCTCTCTCCTCTCTCTCTCTCTCTCTCTCTCTCTCTCTCTCTCTCACACACACACACACACACACAAACACATACGCATCCACACAATTAGGTAGGGCAAGAAGGAATGCAATGGTCAGCAGGGTGTTATGGATAACACAGAGGACATTTTATGCACCAAACAGGCCAGCTTCTAGAGAACAAACTGGACATTTAAAAACAGAGATAACAAGGGAAAATGACGAAGTAAATGTGAGCGCAAAATGGAATTCATTTTTAATCTGGTATGTCAATGCAAATGACACGTGAATATGTATATATATGACGAGAGATTGGCTGGAATACGTCTACATCAAAGTACCTTGAATAAACATTTCGGAAATTATTACATCATGTGACGCAAGGATCGGAAAAGCAAATCAGTATTTGCACGTAATTATTACTGATGGCGACTCCCTGGGATTTCAAGATTCTCCAAAACAAAGCTAATGATGCATAGTTGCATACCAGGAAAAAGCCATCATATCAATTACTGGGGATATGAAGCATCGTGAGCTGTCTAACGCTATTACTGTTGTTCTTAATATCTGTATTTAGAGCTTTATTTCTACGAAGAGATTTCACAATAAAATGAACGGAATAAAATTACCTCTAAAATGCGTCTTTTTCACATATTTTATATTGATATTCTATATTCTAAAGTGACACAACTAGAGAGATTATTCTTTACGATGATAACGCAGATGATGACGACGATAAAAAATGGATGTATATGACCATTAAGTTAATTACTGTCATTTCCCTTATTAGTAATAACGAACTACACATGTCGACAATTTCATCATTGTTACAGACATTTCTGAGGTATCCAATTGGAAATCTTTTTTTCATTATAAAGGTAATAGCAGTAATATCAGTTGCAGTGGTAACAAGAGTGTCAAGAAAATATTAATCTTTACCTGTTGATGGTGTAATTCTCTCTCTCTCTCTCTCTCTCTCTCTCTCTCTCTCTCTCTCTCTCTCTCTCTCTCTCTCTCTCTCTCTCAAACTTCAGATTTTAAAATGACTGTCTCTGCCCATCCTTATCTTTCCATTTCTCTTTCATTTCCTTTCCTCTTTGGCATTTTCGCTTTTCTCTCATAGGACGACTTCATTGGACCAGGAGTCGTATTGATCAACAGCTTAACAGGTGAAAGGGGACACCATTCAGTATGATATGACCTTTGCATATCCATATCAATATTTCTCTCTCTCTCTCTCTCTCTCTCTCTCTCTCTCTCTCTCTCTCTCTCTCTCTTTCTCCATTGCCTCTGCCCTTTTTAATCTTCCCCTTTCCAGTAGAATTCATAAATCGCATAGCTATCTTTCTTTGTTATTCTTCCTTTGAGGTTTCCCTCTTTGCCCTTGAATTAATTATTCGTACCTGTCTTACGTTATTTTTCCTCCCTGTGAACCTTTCTTGTTTATAGTTTCTGGGGTTTTTTTATTTGAATATTTATACTTCCATGTTGCTGTGTCACGTGAAAGTCTATATTTACAAATATGTCTTTATACATGGGCATATATATATATATATATAATGCGTATCTGTCACACTTTTGGTTCCTGGGTACACGTGCACTCCTATGCAATAACTGATAGATTAGATGACGTAAGACATCATACAGAACATCTGTGGTAATAAGGATGGATTAATGACTATATAACCTGTTATTACAAACGAGGTTTAATCATACTTTACCAGAGGCTAAGGGATTAAAATGTATCTTACTAAAGACTTAACTATTTTAGTCAGCCGTGTAATTGCCCAGATTTTACGTTTAAATGCTTAGCTCGTGCATGTACAAATGACAAAAAAATTAGGATAGTTGGGACTACCATGAAGCAGTTATGTATAGGAGTACTCGATTTAACAGGAGAAATATGAGTTATTAGGTGGGTTACTTCTCTGGGAATGTGATCCTAAATTAAAAATATTTTTAACTTATAAAATCATTATTCATTTTCGTTTCTTTCATTATTTGTAACCAAATCTCTCCTTTTGCTGCTGTCAGCCAGAAGAGATACCGTCTACATTAATAAGTTTACTTGTAAAAGTATTCTTCATTTTTTGTCTCCCTTATCTGCTACCAAATCTCTTCTTTAGGCTTTCAAAAGAGGCCTACGTAAAATTACATTCTTCGCCCGTCTCTCGTCTATCACTTGCAAAGATTCAATTTGTATTCACCTTCCTCGGTATATTTTCAGTGTCCCCAGATAATATTTCCTGTGACGTGAATGGGTGCAATGCTTTTTTTAATGATTATTATTACTCTTAATTACGGCGGTGCAGCTTCCATTCTGTCTATTTTCCTATCCGTATACAGCATTTTTTTTTAACATTGTTTAGGTCTTCTCAATGATGCCATCTTACAGTCTGCCTAATAAATTCTCTGAACAGATATATTCATAACTATCATATACTTTTCTTTTTCTTCATGTTCTGCATCCCTATTTTTGTAATCTACCTGGCCTTGTAATCTACCCATTCTTTCTGATCTGTAAAGTTTATCTGACCTTATATTCTAGTTATCCTTTCTTTTCTGTATCCTTCCCTGTACAATTTACCTTGTCTCATATTCTCCTTATTCTTCCTGCTCTGTCTCCTTCTTTTGCACATTTTGCCCGGCCTTCTATTCTACCCATTCTCTCTGTTCTGTCGCCTTCTTTGTACAATTTACCTAGACTTGTAAGCTTGGCTTTTCAAGAATATAACTAACTTCTGTATAAAGAAAATACAATCGCTTCTAAAATTATGTTATCATCTTCACCTTGCTCCACAGGCTGACCGCTTTTTCAGTGTCCCCCACAACCCGCTTTTTATCTCTTACATTTTCTCCTTACATCTTATTTTCTCTCTCTTTGTCCCGACGTGAAGACCTCAGGCAATCATCTCAATGGCAAACTCCAGCATCATTATATGAATCTCGTTCCCGTCCCAGATTTTTCTCAATACCCATCTGTCCTTCTTCCTCGCAATGTCAATTACGGTACGTTACAGTTGGTAGGTCAGAGTCAGGTCGGGGTGAGTCGGGGGTCCACGTCAGCCCTCCTATTCCCCTTCACGTTTTACCTTACTTAACAAGCCGCCTCAAGGCAAAAGACGGTGCTGGCATAAGGGCGGCTTAATATAAAGTAGCCACCATCAATTACTTTTGCCCGTTTACTCTCGGCTTAATAGAGCTCTTTCATACGCTATTCGTAATTGCGTTCGATAGTACTCTTTGACAAACGTAAGTAAGAAAGGAGACATATTTGTAAAAGATGGCCCTAGTGGAGTTATAAATTATCTGTAAAAGACTGCACTACTAGAGATATAAAATATCTGTAAAAGACTGAACTACTAGTTATAAATTATCTGTAAAAGACTGCACTACTAGAGATATAAATTATCTGTAAAAGACTGCACTATTAGAGATATAAATTATCTGTAAAAGACTGCACTACCAGAGATGTAAATTAGCTATAAAATATTGCACTAGTAGCGATATAAATGATCAATAAAAGACTGTACTACTAGAGATATAAATAACCAAGAAAAGACTGCATTACTACAGGTATGAATTATCTGTAAAAGAACACTACGAGAGCTATAAATTATATTATCAATAAACGATAACAATACAAGAGAAAATTTGTCTGTAAAACCTTTAATACCTTTCTTTGGAGAAATTACACAAGCTAAAAAGTAATGAAGAAAAACGATACTGGGAATGATATAATGAAAAAAAAAATTATCAATATTTAAGGTCCACTGTCAATGACAACCACCCTCCGGAAAAAGGACAAAAAAAAAAAAAAAAAAAACTCGAAATGTATAATGCGAGCCACATCACAATACTGAACATAATTGGCCATTTAACAGCCAATACAAAAGATTATCATCTGGGAAAAGAAGGGGAAGAATGATAAAAGAATAAAAAAAAAAAAGGAAAAAGGACCTGAGGATAGACGAGAAAATCTTTTATTCATAACCTCAAATATTGGAATGACGGGTCTCGAGTTTTCTATAACTTTCGTCTCCTTCTGACGAATCTGCAGAGTCAGCGATATTTTTCTTTTATTTACTTACTTTTTTTTTCTAAATCTCCCGGAAGTGATTCTCTCACTGTCATCAAGATACTGATGATTGGTTAGGGGTCGTTGGGTAAAGTTATGGATATTCGGTTGCACGTATACCCTACACACATTTACTTACACGCACACTCACACATTATATATATATATATATATATATATATATATATATATATATATATATACACATATATATATATACATATATATATATATATATATATATATATATATATATATATATATGCTAATCTTCTTGTGTATAATCAAAACATCTAGTGATGTGGAAATCTTTCTATATGAAGGGTTCTTCCTCGATTTATTCTACTTCCCGCTGTTCGAGGGTTTTTTCTTTTGTTCTTTCATATTTGTGCCCACATGAAAATAACTATAGCTGAAACAAATAAAAATGAAAAACATTGCTTCAGTGCATTTATATTTAAGTGTGTGCGCGCACGCGTTAGCATATGTATGAATATAAAATGTTTAATTTGGAAGTGTTGGGAGGAAGCAGGAGAGGAATACCGAAACGTATTGAATAGCCGGAGTGAAAAAGGGCACAAAATTTTAGTTTATGATTCTGCTCGACACAAAGCGAACAGTCAGTGCCTATCAATAAAAACAAATCTGTTATTCCCGCTAATAGTTAAATCGCCATGAAAATATATTTATCATCGTAGTTTTATCAACCTGATATCTTTGCAAAGTTAAGGTCAATCCTGGTTGGAAAGTAGGCGTCAATAAAAAAAAGTATTAATCCTTATGGTTTTTAATCAAACCGAAACGCTGTTGTAAACATACCTGCAGTGTGATTGTGGAATAAGACAGTCGTCTGTTTTCTCCCTAACCTTTGGCACCCAGCTAAGTGCCAAAAATGGGTTGACTGGGTGATAGGCACCCGTTTAACAAAAACTCCCACCTCGCAACTGCCAGCTCTAATGGAAAAGTAAGCTATCAAAATACAATTTGCTGATGGAGTGAACGAGGCATGTTCTCATCAAGGATACGTCTAAGCTACGTTAAATGCGATTTGGAACGGAACCCGATAATGAAATGTCAACGTAATCATGAATTACGAGAATCTAATAATACCAGAAGCAGCATTTATACGATACGGACGTTAGTAATACGAATATCTTATTTTGCTAAACTACGTGTGAAAAAGCTGTAATTTGATTTTAGGTTGAGTGGTTAACGCAGAGGATAGATAGATAAAAAAAGAGGTCAGGATTAAAGTAGTTACGGCATCAGTGATGAAAGAGGATTAATGAACAAAAGGAAAAAAATTATGGAATATACCATAAGAGCCAACTCATCAAGGAGTAATGAATCATTACCAGTTAGTGTGGAACTTGCAAATAGAATGTAAGAGATAAAAAAAAGTGGCATTATAGCGACGAAAGAGGATATAATGTTGAAACTTCATCGATGATAGTCAATTAGCAAACGAGATCTTCGCCGGAGGATAATGAACAGGATGCTGACATAACGACAATGCCATGGAGAATGAAAAGATTCAGTGAAAAATGTTCAGACATCCAGGAAATGAGGAAACACTCACAGCTTGGGTGTACGTATCTTGGAAGCTAGAGAATATATAAAGGATAAAGGTTACCAGTGAATATCTAGCAGGCAAAGAATGCAGGCAGGTAGTCATTAAACAACCAAGAAATAGTAAGGGAATGAGCACATTAAGAGTGAACACCGAGACAGTAACCGAATACAGGTTACAATTCAACATTCGATAGGGAACATTCACCAGGTGAAAGAGCCAATAAACATCCAAAAAATAAAAGAATGAACATCAAGGAGGCGCAAAATGTACACAGGTTCTGAGGAAACATTCAGGAGGTAAAACACACCAACAGGTTACGATACGATATTCGGGAGTGAATATTCAGCGGGTAAAAGAGCGCTGGTAGGTCGTAAATAAACATCGAAAAAAATAAGACTGTGAAGACATATTACGAGTGAACATCCAGGGAGTAACAGAATGAATATATAGGTTACGAGGAAACATTCAGGACATAAAACATGTCTAGGTTACCAGGAAAACTTCGTCCGCTAAAGGAATGCAAAAAGGTTAAAAATCCAGAAAAAAAACAATGGGAACATTTATAGGTTACGGCACAATATCCAGGAAGTAGGACAGTGCATTCCGGTTACGAGCGGCAGTTGACAAGGCGTATCAGATGCGGTCAATACTCTGCCGAGGTAAATTCTGGAAGAGATCGCAAAGCACCGTAGAGACCGTCAAAGCTAATACGCAAAGGTCACTGCAATGCTGCAATCTTGCTGGCAAGTGAATAAGACAGACTGCTGTCTGCATATATTTGAGGGTGTATGCTTCGTCTACGGCATATCTTTAGAATAGAAGGAAAAGAATCAGACAATTTACTGCCAGTCAGTTTCCATCTATACACGCACATACACACACAAACATTATACATACATACATACACACACACACACACACGCATATATATATATATATATCTTCTGAAATGTACAGACTCCTGACAGACTGTAGATGTTTAATAATCAGGAAAGATGCACTGTATATGTAAGTGTTTACATAATAAAAATATGGAATGTTAGTCCATATATTATAAAAGTCTAAAACTAAAGAGGTCAACCAGATTGCTTGCAGGAATGTGATCAGACTAGAGACGCTAAAGATGACGTATACAATAAAAAGTAGGCTAAGATAACATACCGTCACCTGTAGTCATTCAATTGTTTATAAACATTAGTCCAAGCTCCCTGCTTGAGACAACTACCGCCTACGTGATCTGTAGCGTGTCTCATTTGATTGTGTGTTCGTATGAAACTATGTCATTGTATGTATGTTCATATGTTCGAACTACTGTCTGTTCCTTCATAACTTGTAACGGAGATGGTAGACAAGCAGAACAGAGTTAGTGATCGTCATTAGAAGACCTGTACCTCTTTACCTAAGCTTTATCATGTAGAGGAATAGGATTAGCCATCATCATTGGCAGAAGCGATCAAGCTATCGTTATTAGAAGACTTGTACAATCATACCTGATCTTCACCATGTAAAACTTCAGAAGAATATATAATTTTTTTATACTTAGTGTTTTCTACAAGAACCTCACCGAACCATGAGTTTAACACATCGTCGTAAAGATAATACCGACTTCGTAAGTGATCTACAAAACCCCAGACACTCCCTTGAAGGATGGAAGTGCAATACCAACCGACTTAGCGTATAGATTATCGCTAGTCTAACATTACCTCATAGGGCGCCTTATCATACAAGGCACAAGCCCTAATATTGGTGGCCAGCGTACCAGAAGAACTCTACAACGTCCTACGAAGAAAAACCACCAGGAATAATATCATGTATCATAAGAAGTCAACGACGACGGAAGCAGCAGATTCTTCAAGCAACATAGTATCATCGTTAGTGAGCGACTTCAGAAAACAATAAGAACTCTTCAACGACGACGAAAGCAACAGATTCTTCAAGCAACTTAGTATCATTGTTTAGTGAATAACTTCAAGAAACAAAACCGACGTGTCTTTTTCATACGACAACGCAAGCTTCGTCTCTCATTAGAATCATTCAAGAAAACATCGTTAGTGAGCGTTTCCGGCACTCCAAGAAACAAACCGAACGCGTCTGCAGCATCGGATCTTTCAAGGGCTCGAATCATCGAAACAACGCGCACGGGGGAAACTGAAGCCAAACCAGGTCATCCGCTAAATAGAGAAGGAGGACCAAGGCCGTGTGTCGTTATCGGAACCCACCCTGACTTCCCACAAAAGCAAGCTAAGTACAATTTTTTTTATTCATTTGGAGTAAACTTTGAGTGTTTCCTTTGCAGGTCGAATTTCGTTATTCCTGTGGCTGAAGTTACGAGACATTCTTAATCTTACTTTTTTACAGAAATTATCTACATCATTGAGATTTCGCTACTGCGAGTTTTTATCTTTGAGTGTCTGTTTCCAGAAGTTCTACTGAAAAAAATATCATAATCATATACTATGTTAATTTTATCATTTTGGGTGATTATTAATCCCTTACGTAACAAATCATATTAAACAATGAATATGCGTTTACGCAGTGGACGTCTGTATTTATACAGATGCATGGATAGGGTCGTTAAGCACCGTAGTGATTAGAAAACAACACAAAAAACAAGTGGAACACCCGTACAAATCTATATAAATTAGAGGTAACACTATTTCGGGTCATGACAATAAATGCTCCTTTGCAAAGTCCCGATCGCAGTTTTAGCCTTGAGTTTTTGAGTTATATAAAATATCGAACCTCAATGACTCAACTCAACTTTAAAAATATGGCTGGATTGCAAGGAATAACATGTCTGTAAAAAACTTTCATCAGGCTAAATGCGCTGACCAGGATCCCTCACTATTTCAAATTTTAGCAAAGAATGAAGTACAAACAGTTAATATTGTATGCAGTAGTGATAACTTGTCTTATTAGTAATCGCTCAGTTCCTAATAGTTCGTCATTCATTGCTTTATACGTAATCAGCAACATAATGCTAAAAACACACAATATGTTGCCGATGGTAATAAAGAGAAGGATCCTAATTATTACAAAAAGAAATAGAAACAGTAGCCCGTTCAGAATCAAACAAGCAAACTCGGTGACTGTGTCACCTAGTCAAGCGGTCAAGGTCAGTCAAAAAACTGCCGAGTTGTTCAAAGCAAAGCAAATTCCACACAATAAGCGACTCTAGCAGAGTGGGGAAAAAGCGATGTTGGATCATACATCCCAAATACCTTTTTAAAATTAAAAAGGAATTTCCCTATGCATCACACGACCGTATAAAGTAATCAGAGGGCAGGTTTTTTTTCGTTTTTGTTTTTTTTTTTAATACATAAGTTATTATAAGTAGTGGTGGATTAAGCCTGACTGTACGCGCCATAAAAATTAGAATATCTTGATTTATTTCATTAGTACACGTATTATCCTGTATTTACGGACTCACCGTCTGTTGTTCGAACTTCCCTAATGAGAAGTCCGGATAAGCGAGCGCTTACAGATACCTCTATAGGTTTATAAAAAACATTGATCTTGTATCTAGTGTAAGTTGTAATATCCATCTAGTGTAATTGTAAGATCCATCTAGGGGTATACAAAATATTATCTTACATCCTGCAAAATAAGGCGTGTTTATCAAAGGGAAATCCATATAAACCTTCAAACATATAAAATCCGTTTGAACAAAAATGAGACAGTTAATCAAATAATAACTTATATAAAAGGAACTATACATTTGTCTCATAAATCGTAACATTGTTCAAATGACCCAACAGAATTCCTCCCACAACCGCAGTCGCACTTTGCACGCAAAATCTCGAGAAGCATGCCCTCGAATGTCTTAGTGCGTGTAAAAAGACTTTTTGCTGGGAAATGAAATTTTAATCCTTCCCGCACTCTGAAATATAACGATTTCCGCGAACAAAGCCTAAAAGTATACATATCGTGGATACGGAAGTTATAAATATCGCATTTTTTATTGTTGCTAATTTTTATCACGCCCAACCAGTCGTGGATGAATCTCTCTGATAATCTATCTGAAAGTAATATCCGTAAAGTCATTCAAGCAGAGGTGATTCAGCAGAAATTTTTTTTATCTTTTATCTGAATGACCAGGAAGTTTCTCCACTAGCGAGTGATCTCTGGAAAAACGGATGTATTTAACACAAAATACGGTCTAAGGACAAACATTAAGCTATATACGTACCTTCGTGTAGACTTTCAATGAAATTTCAAAATAGAGATAAATGACGTAGTTGAAAAATGTTAGTAATAGGAGTCATTAGGAAATCAAATAAGCCCATATAATTTTTCCCTCAAACGTCATGCCATAAAAGATCGGACTTGGCGTATCTGCGTAGATTTCTGTCGCTTAAACAAGGAAACGACTTCCGATAGTTTCCAGTGCGATGTACCGACGACATCTTATCTCTGTTAGGTTTAGAATAAATTTTTTTCACCAACTTGGACTTACTTAAAGGCTTTTACCTGATACCATTACCTAAGTGATTGTACCTCATACACCGTTTTTTTTCAGCACACTCAGGGGACATTATCAATTTTTTACGTATGCCTCCGGCTTACGTTGCACCCCATTACAATATAGTGTTTGGAGATTTTTAGGGGATACCCTACATGCCTATATGGATGATCTTGTAATCTTTTCTAATACCTTAGAAGTACATCACATAAAGTAGAGCTAGTGCTACAGAGACAAAGACAAATAATCTCAGAGTAAAATATCTAAATGTGAGTTTTTAAAAACCGAACATGTTTATCTAGGTTTTATGTGTCTGGTCAAGGTCTTAAAAGTAGTCCATGGTAAGGTGTCGGCTATTCATAACTTTAACGGTACTTATTAACGTAAAAGGGGGATACAGCACTTTTGCGCTTTAGTGGGTATTACAAAACGTATGTAAATATGTAACTCTTCAATCATGACAGCTCCTTTAACAGATCTTACGAAGAAGAGCGTAGATTGATTATGGTCTAAAAAAAGCATCAACAGGCGTTCGATATCTTAAAAGCGGAATAATGCAGCTTACCTAACTTAAAAATCCCTGATTTAAATAAGGAATTTTTTTTTATTTGCAACAGACGCCTCAGACCAAGGGTAAGAGGGATACTACTTCAGTAATATGATAAACAGTTCTTCCCTATAGCTTTTTATTCACGTAAACTAAAGCCCTCTGAAAGTAAATATGCAGTAATAGGCAAGGAAGGGCTAGGTATCTTTAACTCACTAGTACGTTTTAAGTTCATAATCTATGGCTATCCTGATAAAGTCCTTACTGAACATGAGTCCTTTACCGAGTTTTTTCAAAGGCTTTAATCACAGTCCAAAAGGAACTCGGTGACAAATGATCATTCAGGTCTTTGGAGCCAAGATAAGATATCTACCTGAAAGCAAATATCATAGCTGACGCATTATCCCGCAATCCCGCACCATACTGCAAAGAACCATTAATTAGACTAAAAGATATAGAAACATCCGTGCCTATTGTTTAAAACCGTATCTAAACAAGAAAATTCCTTAACCCAAGAGATCGCGAGCATTGAATATCTGGGTCGGAGCGCAGAACTGTTACAAACTGAACAAAGCAAGTGTCAACAGCGATAAGCAAAACAATAAACACCAAACAATAAACACTTCGAAACGGAAACAGGGTCAGCGGCTAAGCAACAATAAACACTTCGGGCAGAAACCCTAAAGCAAAAGTATATTTAAAGTATGTGTATCAGAATAATGTAATCAAATGTATATATTGTAGGTCTGTGACGAGGTAAACCCGAAGAACAGCAGATGACTAACGACCAGGTATTAGTAATAATCTCTTTCATACCAATCGTCATAAACTGGTTGCATTCCGTCATCCAGGGTTCCCTACTATGTCACAGAAAGCCAAATCACTATTTTACTGGCCTACAATGCTTACAGATATAAAAAGCACATAACTGATTGTAACACGTGTCATGAAGACAAGGGGACACACTAAGACACCTGTCAGTTTAAGGGCCTATCCTGTGCCAAATCAATCCTTGAAAGAATATACGTAAGAATTATTAACAGAATTACGATCTGACAGAGGGAATAAACACTTCTTAGTGTTAATAGTTCCTTGACACGTTATTATAGAATTAATAGCGACTAAAAACAACACCGCCAATTATTGAGTGCGTTACGAATATTTTATGAGTGCTAAATCAATAAATATGGAATTCAACACATAATAATCTGTGACTCGGGTGGTGTAAATCAATCAATAAGTCTTCCTTAACACGTTGTGTGAATTCCTTTCCATTAAGAAACCAATAATATAATATCACCCAGAGTCATCGGTTTGGTAGAATAACGGATAATTAAATAGGAAGTGTCAATGTCTTACGAGTTACAACTCGTGATGTTGGATCCGAACTGGATTATAGCGGTTCTCGCGGTTTTAAATACCTTTATCATTTATATCTTGTATCTATAGAATTGATGCCGCAAGTAGCCTTATACGGTACGCCGCTAGAACACTTTTCCACATATTCAAGCCAACCATTAATTTATCAAAGATATATAAAAAAAAATATATAAATAAATAAATATAAAAAAATAAAATAAATATGGATACAAGTGGAGTCAATATAATACACTCCGTAAGAAGTCGGACGGGTTACAAATTATAATAAAAAAGGAATCACGATAAAATCAATAAGCAAAACGTAACCATAGATAATTAAATATCCAAATATATATGCGTAAAGATTTGAACTCTAACTTAACGCTTTAGTAATGACAAATAAGCTAAAAGTTCAAACATATCCAAAATCTGCTGACATATTGTCTGTCCCGGTGATTTATATTCGTAGTCAATGAAAAAAAAAAAAAAATTAAATAAATAAATAAAAAATAAATAATAAATTAATAATAATAAATAAATAAATAAAATAAAATAAAAGAGATTTTAAAGTCAGGAAGTCTAGAAGTGAAAATGTTATCTATGAAATAATCCTATATGAATCTTATACAGGGCTAATAATATATATAGAATTTGTATGGAAACCTTTTTCATATAGCTTGAATAAGGAATATTTAATTAACATAATTACAATTATGCAGTTTTCCAACATGAAACTAATATATTGTTCAATTTTGGTACTGTTTTTTTTTTCAGACATTCTTCTCATTGCGGGTGGAGAATTAAAACACAAAATAAAATATCATTTGAAAATACTAAAGTCTTATCTCTTACAGCAAGTAACGTAACTCTTAGCTGGCTGAGAGCAATCTCCTGCCAAGTGACGACGTCATCATTGCCGTATCAGCATTTGTTCCTTTTAACCTCAATAATCTGCTTACACAGGCTTCATCTGTGTGTCGTCTCTGCTTGCAAAAGCAGATTGACTGGAGAAAGGAATGCTTAGTTCATGAACTTCACATGTGGTTCATAGGTCACATGACAGGCCACATAACATATTCTTATCCGTGTGTGTAATGCAATTAGTTAAGGACTTGTAATCATTTTAAAATTAATGAACAATATAAGCAATAGAATTTCTATAACAACAAAATGAATTAATTTTTTTTTTCTGAACCTCATAGACATTTAGAAGTATCAAGATAATGTATATGAATATTTACTTGCAACATTAGCCTATTACAATTCAAGTAAAACATTCATGGGAAAATGTCACATTTTCTTGAAAAACCCAAAGTTTATATAGAAATTAGTTACATAGTGGGTTTTTCGTTGCATCTCCTACCTATTAATAAAGTTTAAAAATTAACCTCAGAGGATGCGCACGAGAAAATTGAATATGAAACTTTTGTTAGGGCACATAGAATCATGATTAATCTTCTCTTTGACTCTTATGTTGCCTGGCAATCTTACAATTAGCTCCGTTTTCCACTTCTTTGTCTAGTAACTTACTACCAGTAATATCGAATTTTCTTTGAGATTCGTAATGATATCTATTTATTTTTTTTTATAATTATGGATATTTTTACAAGTCATCATAGACCTGGATAGGTTTCACTCATTGTTAATGCCATGGATAAAAAAGTTTGTACAGCGGACTCTTTTGAATTCCAAAATATCAGCGAATTTCATGTGGGTTAAGTCTTGGTCTAAATGGCTCTCTTCCCTCCCCTGTATTTGGATGTCGTCTGAATTTACTTTGCCCTTGTGACAAGTATAATTTCACTTGCAGGCTGATTAATGGAACCGGTTACAGTATCCTGCAGTACGAGAGTTTCACATAGCAACTTCAAAAATCGTTCGTCGCTGCGGATGACTACAGTCAAGTAACAACCGCCTACAATGTGAAAGGAATTTCATGGACTTCTTCGACCGACACCGTATCTCGTCGTTAATCTCGTTTTAATGCGGAACGCTCCGGCGGCTGTCGGAATCGACTACAAAAAGGGACATACTTCCGACAATTACGACCCGAAGGATATTCAACTCTACTTTGCTGGCGAAGGACTCGTGCTGGGATGTTTTTTTTATTCATCGCGAACGTAATCGTGTTGCTTAGGATGCAGAGAATAAGTATGAGCGCAAAAATAGAACGTTGGACCCGCCCAGGCAAATTTTCCCCTTGTTTTAACCATTGAAAAAGGCCGTTTCAATTGGCTAAAGGTGGTTGTCTGGAACTGTGTAATGGACGAAAAGTTGTTCGAAAGCTAGTTAAATGTGAAGTAGTATAACCTCGGTCGTGTATCCTATATATATAAATGATCATAAATAACAGAGTCGAAATATATCTTTGCGTGTACGCAATAGGAATCTCTTATATAAATGATCATAAATAACGGAATCGAAATATATCTTTGCGTGTACGCAATAGGAATCTATTTAAAGTGCACATATATTAATCATAATTATATGAATCCATATACATATGTATAAACAAATCAGGTAGCCTATAATCAATCTGTTACCTTTTATCTTACCAATATCTGCAGTTATTTATGAGTTAGTATATGAATTAATGAATCAGATATATAACATTTAGCATAAAAATCAACGAATCAATCAGCATAAACATTAATAATTTTATCAATTCATATATGAACTTTGTTATCAGTTAAAATATGATTTTTATCATGTTAATCTTCATTCTATGCAATTATCAGAGTACATTAGTATTTTCTGTAGCATAAGTATCTTAAAGAGATGAAGTGAAAAACTGTATCATTATATATCACGTGATCACTATTATTTACCAATATCATTGTTTTATATTTTATTACTTGAATCAATTCATGTACACCATGAATTTTTATTACTTTATATATATATATATATATATATATATATATATATATATATATATATATATTCACATAGTGTCTGTATCACACTCCTATAAGTCAAATGCAAGTCAAGTTTGAGTAAATATTCAGTAGTTGGTTTGGTAGCTGACCGAGCTAATGTAAGTGTTTACATAATAAAATATGGAATGTTAGTCCCATATATATAAAAGTCTAAAACTAAAGAGGTCAACCAGATTGCTTGCAGGAATGTGATCAGACTAGAGACGCTAAAGATGACGTATACAATAAAAAAGTAGGCTAAGATAACATGCCGTCACCTGTAGTCATTCAATTGTTTATAAACATTAGTCCAAGCTCCCTGCTTGAGACAACTACCGCCTACGTGATCTGTAGCGTGTCTCATTTGATTGTGTGTTCGTATGAAACTATGTCATTGTATGTATGTTCACATGTTTTCGAACTACTGTCTGTTCCTTCATAACTTGTAACGGAGATGGTAGACAAGCAGAACAGAGTTAGTGATCGTCATTAGAAGACCTGTACCTCTTTACCTAAGCTTTATCATGTAGAGGAATAGGATTAGCCATCATCATTGGCAGAAGCGATCAAGCTATCGTTATTAGAAGACTTGTACAATCATACCTGATCTTCACCATGTAAAACTTCAGAAGAATATATAATTTTTTATACTTAGTGTTTTTCTACAAGAACCTCACCGAACCATGAGTTTAACACATCGTCGTAAAGATAATACCGACTTCGTATCGTGGATCTACAAAACCCCAGACACTCCATTGAAGATGGAAGTGCAATACCAACCGACTTAGCGTATAGATTATCGCTAGTCTAACATTACCTCATAGGGCGCCTTATCATACAAGGCACAAGCCTTAATATATCGCCCAATCAATCAGTCCAAGGATCGTTACTAGTACTGACAAGTAATTTACCCAATTTCCAAAAAAACAAACATTTGGGACTCACTCACATATACATGATATATATATTTTATATATATTATATATATAAAAAAAAAAATATATATAATATATATATATATATATATATATATATATATATATATATATATAGATATATTATGATACTTTTCCAACGATTCATTTCATAATGAAAGATTTTTCATCAACTCGTAAAAAAAAGAACATTGTAAATTTAAAACGTCAACATAAATAGGCTAAAATATATCTTACCAACGAAAAATAGCCTGTGGACAGTTTAAGAGTAATTGGACCATTCATATCACGCATGAATAACACATTCATATATGATATTTTTTTCTTTTTTCAATTTAGATTTAACCGCCCCCCTTTCCCCCCACATGAAATCCGTCGAAATTCTGTGTTTTAAATGTATATACCACTGTTACCAGACTGAATAAACTACATCTTTAAAGCTACAATATAAATAACCAAACACAGCTAACGATACAAAATATAAGAATCACAATTAATGCGAACGCGTTATTAATGACAGCGATTACGCGAGAAAAGACCATGAATAACGTAATACCTTCGACACTGGACGAATGACGGAATATTAATAAAGCAAATGTAATCAATAACGCGCTGATGAGGAAACTCGTCGACTGAATGGGAAGCGGCTCTGTCTGGGTTCATTACAAAATTATATGAAAAAAAAGAAAAAAAAAAGAGAGAGAAAGGGATAATGAAGGAAGAGAAGAGAGTTCTTCGACAAGTCATTGTTTTGAAGTACTCTCCAGTCGTTCGGTGTCTTCTTGTGTGTGTGTTTTTTTTTTTTTTTTTCGCTTTTAACAATAATTTTCGATCTGCTTCTGGGGTGTTACATGATAACCTCAAACGTCGATAACAAGTGACATTGAATTTTAGTAATTCATATTATCACTGCAGTCATAAATGATAAGTTAAAAGCAGTAATAGTAATATTGTTTGCAGTCATAAATGATAAGTTAAAAGCAGTAATAATAATAGTAATAGTAATGACAAGAGTAGTAATAGTAATACAGTTTGCAGCCATAAATGATAAGTTAAAAGCCGTAACAGTAATATTGTTTGCAGTCATAAATGATACATTAAAAGCATTAACAATAATATTGATTGCAGCCATAAATAATAAGTTAAAAGCAATAACAGTAATATTGTTTGCAGTCATAGATAATAAGTTAAAAGCCGTAACAGTAATATTATTTGCAGTCATAAATGATAAGTTAAAAACAGTAATAGTAATATTTTTTGCAATAATAAATAATAAATTAAAAGCAGTAACAGTAATATTGTTTGCAGTCAAAAATGATAGGTTAAAAGCCGTAACAGTAATATTGTTTGCAGTCATAAATGATAAGTTAAAAGCCATAAGAGCAATATTGTTTGCAGTCATAAATGATACGTTAAAAGCATTAACAATAATATTGATTGCAGTTATAAATAATAAGTTAAAAGCAATAACAGTAATGTTGTTTGCAGTCATAGATAATAAGTTAAAAGCCGTAACAGTAATATTGTTTGCAGTCATAAATGATAAGTCAAAAACAGTAATAGTAATATTTTTTGCAGTCATGAAAAATAAATTAAAAGCAGTAACAATAATATTGTTTGCAGTAAAAAATGATAGGTTAAAAGCCACAACAGTAATATTGTTTGCAGTCATAAATGATAAGTTAAAAGCAGTAATAGTAATATTGTTTCCAGTCATAAATAATGCAGTCATAAACAATAAGTTAAAAGCAGTAACAGTAATATTGTTTGCAGTAAAAAATGATAAGTTAAAAGCCGTTACAGTAATATTGTTTGCAGTCATAGATAATAAGTTAAAAGCAGTAACATTAATATTGTTTGCAGTCTTAAATAATGAGTTAAAAGCCGTAACAGTAATATGGTTTGGAGTCAAAAATGATAAGTTAAAAGCCATAACAGTAATATTGTTTGCAGTCATATGTAATAAGTTAAAAGCAGTAAGAGTCATATTGTTTGCAGTCATAAATGATAACTTAAAAGTAGTAACAGAAATATTGTTTGCAGTCTTAACCGATAAATTCACGCAAAGTTTAATAAATGCACAAAAAAGTTAATAACATATTATCACTTCTCCAAATAATGATGCCTTTATAAAACCAGAAAACTAATGCAATGGAATATTATGTTATGATAAAACAAGTGATAATGATAACGATGATGTTGATTGATGAGAATTTAACAATGGCCGTTGAGATAACTACTATGATGGCAATGATGCATGAAGAAATGATGATAACTACCAAAGTGATAGACGATAATAAACAAGAAATAGCTTTGGCTAAAAATTCAATGTTTATGTTATTTCATTTTTCTAGCTATTTGCAATGTCTTTTGCATTTTCCAGCAGCAATCTGGTTCATAATACCCAAGCGATCTCTAGTTAAACATCATCAAAATAAGTGAAAACTAATGTCACTATGGTTTCAAACAAGTTTTTTATTTACAGAAAATGTTTTCAGTACAATCGAATATCACACATCTAGTCGAGCGAAATTGTATATATACGCGTTTCATTATTACCTTTACGGCAACGGAAATTCCGAACGAACACAGTTTCCAACTTTTCACACCAGTCGCGTATCCGGCGTTTAAACTAAGGCTTAGGGTCCTCCCTTCTTTACGCTACGCCGACCAGCCACCGACTGACTGACTGAGGGGGTAGGCTGGCTGGCTACCTGTTCGCCGATGCCAGCCAGCTACCAGGAGCGACAACACACACACGAACGTACACACGGCTTGGCTACCCACACCCTCTCTCTCTCCCTCTCATTAGGAGTAAATTGTGAAAACTATCGTTTTACACCCATACTATCAGCCTCTGTTAGTCTCCTGTTGCAAGGATACTGATGAGGCAATGACGTTTTACTCAACCTTGCCAGATATGTCACAACGCGACGGACAAACATGTTTGCATGAGGAGGGTGGACGCCTTCCCTACCCTCCCGACCACCCGAGCGATAAACCGGTTTGCATGGGGTGGGCGGCTGTGTCATGCCTCCCCTACTGTCACCAGGGGGAGGACAAACGAGATCAGATCCTCTCAGAACTTATCATTATAGATGATTTACGTTCCATATCTATTTATCTGTCATCCACTCGTATTGTTCGCCCTCCTTTCTACTACTTGTCCTCCTCCTTTTCCATTTTCATGACACCTCAGGTTACTTATCATCTACCCCGAGCATTCCATTCCATCAATTGCATCTTTCCCTTTCCCATCCAGATGGTTGTGACACCAGTTTTACTACCACCCAGACTCAACACCCTTTTAAAACTTCGCGAACTCGTTACAGTAGAATAGGAATCACGCCCACCGGCGCCTGTGACCTTTGGAAATGCAGGGGGATAAATATGTTCTTTGAAATTTCACCCCTCCTAAGTCACAACCTTTCGCTATGAATCATTACCTCTCTCCTTTGGGCGTTCGGTGAACCATCCCAGAAGTGATCTGTAGCGAACTATTTTGCAGTAGAACGAATGAGTGGTTGCTCATGGGGTGTATGCAAGTTGGTCTTTGATGGACACCGTCAGTTCTATTACGCCTAAGGTGGGGACCAAATGACCAGTGTTCCTGAATCTTAACCTTCTGTGAGCTCTTAGCTTGAGGATAGTCTCAAGCATATTTTCCTGTATTTTGCTGAATTTTACAGCTAAGTACTTTTGGACAGATTCCTTTTGAATTTTCTAATTTCATTTTTCGTCTTTCCTAGTAAAGAAGGAACACTTTTGGAGTAGGAACGTCAAATATTACAATGCTAGGTAAAGTAAGGTAATTCTAAATGCATCAAAGGTGCGGTACAATTCAGTTTTATCCTTCTTTTTATACATTTTATAAAAATAACCCTAACGCATTGACAAAGTTATAAAATACATATAAAGATCAATCTATGTTTTAAGACTAACCTGGCCTGGAAATGCAAGATTTCGTGAACAGAAACCCACGTACTACAACTTATTACACCAAACTGAACAACGTACAGTAATAACACTTACTGTATACGTATAAAAAAAATTCGAAGTGTTTTAAAATAATTTCATAATTATCTGAACACTTTTCACAACAGTAAGAACCAGATGATCGGATGTAAGCAAAATAATCCTATTATCTGTTTAGATCTCTCAATCATTCGTTATTTATCCGATAATTTATTTAATCCTATTAGATCTTTAATGGATTTTAAATGTAAAAAAAATTTTTTTCTTATTTTATATATCATTATCGTACTTTATCGTGATGTGTTTAATCAAATACTTATTTCTGAAACGTTTGGCTACAATCCAATAAAATAATCATACTAAAACAAACCGACAAAAGTCAGATAACATTCAGTGCAGTAACTGTTATTGCAACATTATAGATATATTAAGGGTGAAATTCAAAACAACTTTTATCCTTATTTTACATTTCATAAAAATAATCATACCAGACATGCAATTTATAAAGCATCAAAATATCAAGCTACGTATGCAGGGACAAGCTATTCTTGAGATTCCTAACCAAATTAATTTTCGTATTAAAGGGTAATTCAAAAGTTTCATTATCCTTTCAGTATTCTTCATAACAGTAGAAATTTTGTGACTGCATTGTGAAATGCAATGTTTGATCAATTTAGTTCACATATTTAATATGAGGTGACCGGCATTGTTAACTTTTATTGACAAAACTAGAATAATCAAAACTTATTTTTAAACGATAGTTAACTGCTATTGTTCATTGGATGTTTCATATCTAAGTATATTATGAGGTGTTTATCTCATTCAACAACATTATTTAAAAATGTTTGAAACCTCTATATCATTCCCATTTTTAAAATATCCGTGAGATCTACCTAGTAATCCGAACTTAGTGAGGATTAGACAGAAATGCGAATTGAAAGGTTTCGGATGAATGAAGGTTTAACGTAATATTATGCGCATAACGGGCAAATTTAACTCAGTTCAATGACCGCTTGATTTGACTTCGAGTCCCTTGCAAAAAAAGAAAGAAAAAAAATCTATAGATGAACTCTTAACAAGTATGTCATACGAACATTAAAGCCGTGTTTACAATTCGTCCTCTTTCAGCAGGTGAAACAATAAACAAATAACAGATGAAAATGAATCGGTTAAGGAGTGGAGTGTGTTTCGGGGGTACTCCAAGAGGGAAAGTGAAACTAAGGACGACCTCAGGTCTTCGAGCAGACACATATTTTTGCAAGTCAGTAAACCAACACAATGACTGATCGATTAATTCACTTGTTTGTTTGTAAGGTGTTTTTACGCTGCACGGAACCAGTGGTTATTCAGCAACGGGATCAACGGCTTTACGTGACTTGTGAACCACGTCGAGAGTGAACTTCTTCCACCAGAAATACACATATCTCACCCCTCAATGGAATGCCCGAGAATCGAACTCGCGGCCACTAAGGTGGCAGGCCAAGACCATACCGATCACGCCACTGTGGCCCTAGTTGATTAATTTACGATTACTAAAACTGGCTCCACAACATCTAAGCTACTGACGTCGTAATGATATTACAAAATAAAACAAACTAAAGTTTTTCAAGGAGTTTCCTAAAAGACATATGTTGCAAAAAATTATGTATATTGTCAAGTGGTAGGGGGGCTGGGGTAATAAAACTGAATGGCTTAAATGACTAAGTTCGCTACGTACCAGTGAACAGAAAGTCAGATCCTTAGTGAAAGAACATTACCAACAACTACTAAGGCATGAGGTAAACTTAGAATGTCCACTAAAATATATAGTTCCAATTCACACTAAACAAAATGGACAGCATTATATGTATACTGCACATTAAGTACTATACGATCATCAAGGAATAGTTCCAATTAGAACTGAATAAAATGCACAAAATATGTAATGCACAATAAGTACTATACAACCTTTTAGGAATACGTCCAATTCAGCCTAAACAAAAGGCTGCGCATAAATATGTACTGCACATTAAGCGCTGTAAAATTGTCTAGGAATAGTTCCTATTCGGCCTAAGCAAACTGCACAACAAAATATGCAATGTGCATTTAGCACTGTACACCATCTACGAACAGTCCCAGTTCGGACTCAACATAATGCACGGCAAAATATGTACTGTAATGGTGGTACAGTAATGGTGGTATTGTATTGCTAGTACTGTAAAAGTGGCATTGTAATGGTGGTAATGTAATGGTGGTACTGTAATGGTGGCATTGCACTGGGAGGCACCGTAGCCTAATGGTAGCACTGTAGCGGTGGTATTATAATGGGGGTACTGTAGTGGTGGTGTTGTAATGTTGGTAGTGTGTAGTGGTGGTACTTTAGTGATGGTGCTGGAATGGTGGCACTGTAGTGGAGGTATTGTAGTGATGGTAATGTAGTGATGGTAATGTAGTGGTGGTGTTGTAGTTTTGGTACTGTAATGGTGGTATTGTAATGGTGGTACTGTAGTGGTGGTACACAAGAGAAATAAACTTAAGAGAAAAAGGAGAATGAAATTCCAGGGTTACACGGTCCAGCGATTGCTGATTAATTCTTCCTAGTGTCACGTTTCGAAATTGTCTCCCTGACTTTCTTTTTACCTTATCTAACTACCTATATTCCTGTGACAGACCAATCTCAGGAAAATAGGTACTAAAAAACGGAAAAAACAGTCACTAAGACATTTTCGAAACATGACAAAAAAAAAAAAAAAAAAAAAAAGCAATGGCTGGATCCAGGAATTTCACTCTATTTTTTTTAAGTTTATGTCTCCTTTGCTCTCTCTCTTCTCTCTCTCTCTCTCTCTCTCTCTCTCTCTCTCTCTCTCTCTCTCTCTGCTTTCTAAGCGAAAGGTTCGAGTGTCACGTGGCCCTTTGGCCTTTTCTTTTCCCCACAAATCGTTATAATGGTCTAAGAACCGAAGGCAATTAGGGGACAAAACGGCTCGCTGGCTGCTGCTGATGCTCTTAACCTTAATAACGTTAATTGTGCCATATTTGGCTTCTGACGACTGTGTGCTTTTCTGCTTTTTTTTAATTGTATCTTTAAGGAGTCAGGCCTGCACTTTCATGTGGGTAACTTTGCACTGCAACTCTTAATTGCTACGACCATGATTAGATATGATACTCATCTGCATAACATCTAATAAACCAATTCATTCACTTGTTCCAAGCAAACACTTTTACGTTCAACCCTATTTACTCTGGAAAATAAAAGTCGTGAAGAGCCAAAATTTCTAGGCAGGTTGATGAAACATATATATATATATATATATTATATGTGTGTGTGTGTATGTATTATATACATATATATATTGTATATGTATGTGTTTAATAAGTAGTCCTTCGATAATACCTTTGATCATCCTAATTAAGGATTTCATGTAAGCAACAAAGATCCTCACTGTGGGGTTTCCCTTTCATTATTATTCTCGGTCTTTCAAAGATTAAAACCCAGATGATTGTTTAGCTCGGTTTTCTGCAATTTAATTTGCGTAAGAATGATTTCATGCTTGACTGAAATTGAAGAGAAGCCTGCTTTGTGGTTCTAGGTATTCCACCATAAGGAAAATGAACGTCTGATGAAAAATTTATCCTCTCATATTTCTCTGTATTTTCTATTTGTGAAATGTTAAAAGAACTAAGCTTGCATGTAATTAAGACACCAAATTTTTCCACTTTTAATAAAAAAAAAAAAGTCTTCAGAGCTTGAGATGAAGACATTGTCTTAGTCATTATGATTGCCTTTAAATTCTTTGAATAAAAACTTTACATTCAAGAGTCGCAGAATGCATTTATCATTACTTTAAGGATTTCTTTTTTTTTAGTCCATAATGTTTTCAAATTTTTCTTAATTCCAATGGGAGCACATAATGTATGAACTCATGCTGCCATAATGCCGCTGTAATCTCACAACAGCAACGATATTTGTATTCAGTGTCGTAAAACGCTCATGCAGAAGTCCTTTTGCTTGATTTAAACGAATATTAACGGTCGTTAATGGAATATTTACATTTAATGACTAGACACTGGAATTAACGAAGAACAAAGAAACATTTTTAGAAGATTCAAAAAAAGAAATCTAGATAAGGCAGATGATTGCTACCTTTTAAGGCTATTAAGATACATATATATAAATAGAAGCCACGAAGGGAAGTGGAACAATGGAGCGCTGCAAGATCTTTCGACTCAGAACCCTGAGTCGAAAGATCTTGCAGCGTGCCATAGTTTCATTTTCCTTCGTGGCTTCTACCTTAATTTATATATTCATCACGTTCCAAATTTTCGTGATTCAGTTATACGTGTACACACACACACACACACACACACACACACACACACACACACACACATATATATATATATATATATATATATATATTATATATATATATACAATACACAAACACATATATATACACGATTTTAAAACAAATATGCGTACGCAATCCAATACGGCCATTACACTCAATACGCCTAAACATAAAAGTTCATGCAATACATACTGACCTACAAGGAAAAAATAATCATATAGGCAATACGATTTTGACCAACATGGAACAACAAGCAATCGGTCCCGCTGATATAAGTAAGAAAAAAAAAATAATAGTAACCAATCTCTATAGAAAAGATCTGAGAGGACTCGGAATTATATATCCACAAAGATGCTATAACGAGAATCTTTACCTATGGGATATATTTCCCAATACTCTAGAGGCTTAGCCGTACGTGTAATCGAAAATGTCGTGTATAGAAGAATTACGTATGTTTTTTTTTTTCTTATAAGTTCCAGATACATGCATGACGTCTGTTACTGCTCCATTTATCTTTCATTACGAAATGAAGAACGACTAACAGATGAGATCCTTTAAAGCTCATTCACCTTTATTTTAAGTGAAGTAAAAGTATTTTGGCAAATCTTGACAAATTACATTACTAATTACCCTCTGTGTCATTCTCTTTCGAGTTCATAGACTATATGGCTTCCTGTATATACATTTTAATTGAATGACTTTAAATTAAGAATCTGTTTATACATCAAACTCCATGCCGCAGTATACGGTTTTCTGTATCCTCTATTTCATCATAAAAACTCATACGAACTCTGCAAAAAATTAACCAAAAGTAAATTCAAAGGTCAATGCTTATTGGATGACCTGTTATGTTTCGTAGAAGAAAATCGAGATGTTTCTTGAACAAAAGGTAAAGGAAAGCAGTTTGTTTATGGATGTTTATGTTTGTTTGTTTGTCTGGTGTTTTTACGTTGCATGAAACCAGTGGTTATTCAGCAACGGGACCAATGGCTTTACGTGACTTCCGAACCATGTCGAGAGTGAACTTCTATCACCAGAAATACACATCTCTGACCCCTCAGTGGAATGGCCGAGAATCGAGCTCGCGACCACCGAGGTGATAGGCCAAGACCAAACCGATCACGCCTCTGAGGCTTTTATGGATGTTTATGTGCAGAGTGAGTGAAAGTATCTTATAACTTCAGCACCTTTATTGGAAAAGGAAGTTTGACACTAGTTGCAGAAAAGGAGCAGTGAATTACTCACGCTTTGAAAGAGTATTAATATCATTTGGACAGAAAATACCATCAAAATAACTTGTTCATCCTTCTTTGAAGTCTTGTTCTCTCGTCAGTGTCAAGCAGACGATAAGGTTAGTGAACCCATAAGTAAGGATTTTGTGAACAAATAATTCTTGAATCCGAGTTATTTGACTCCAAAGAAAAGATGCATAAACGGCAACTATTTCAGATTTTTTTTTCATAAATGTCTGCAAGATATCTCATTTTCTACCCAATATCTTTTTTTGAGCCAAATATTATCGTTAACATAAGAGAGAAATATATTACATAGTAATGCACTTCAAATATAATAGAAGACATTTACTTCGCTAGAAAAAAAAAAAAAAAAAAAGGAAACTCGAAATGGCTGTGCCTTACTGCTACGTACTTCGATTTTCTCCATATTCGGCGTTTGACTCCTGTACAAAGCCTAGTAATCCGTTCCCCCGTTATTTTTCCCAGAAAAGGGGTGAAACTCTCTTTCCACGGAAAAGCTACAGCTCTCGGTACCCCCTCCCCCTCCCTACCCCCCCTTGCCAGTCACCCCCACCCCCTCTCCCCCCTAAAAAAAAACGGGTGTCACACGAGAAAATCTCTCAATACCTTTCATAACAATATCGAGATTGTAGGAAAAGGATTTTGCTTTCATCCATAAAAACTTTACCTATTCGTGTGATAAATTTAAAATCACAGATAAAATTTCATCTACGTCAATTTTGTAAGTGGGTATCAAAAAGTATCAGGATATTAAATGAGATTTCTTTTGATATTTTGTGTATATTTGACATTTGTATGTCAATTAAACACAATCAAGTTCCAGTGACTTTCTCTAGTTTGTATATATATATATATATATATATATATATATATATATATATATATATATATATATATATATATATATATATATATATATATATATATATATATATGTATATATATATATGTAGTATGTAATATATATATGTGTGTGTGTGTGTGTGTATATATATATTTATATATATATATATATATATATATATATATATATATATATATATATATGTAGATATACATACACTTCACTTTTAGGGCATAATTCATTTGTAAGACAATTTTCGTTAAAAGCAATTGCTTTAGTAGCATTAATAGGTTTTTTTTGCAGAAAACTTCATATCATTGGAGGTTTCTTTTTTATTCTCATACGTCAATCTTCAGTAAAGAACACAACCTTCTTTCTTCCTTTACTGTTTTCTGCCACGACAGCTGACGGAAAACAATATATGTATATATATATATATATATATATATATATATATATATATATATATGAGACAGAAAGAGTGACCCATGGCCGCCTTCATCATAGTTGCCATGCCCCTAATTCACTAATCAGGTCAAGTGGTACAAAACGGGTGTCAAGGAATTTTGCTTAAAGAGTTCTGGCTAATTCGATGATCGAACTCGATATTTTTCGCTTGTGGGACAAATATTTTAGCTACTGGACACAATACATACATAGATTAATAATATGCATATAGTATTCATATTTCTATATGACATTCTCTTACTTAATCAGTTCTTGAAATTCAACCATCTTTGTAAGCTAATAGTGGGTCAGGGATGCACCTTATTAGATCTTTCCGAGCTGTCACATTCCTCCCGAAAATGAAGCAACTTAATATCTTACTCTAATTGGATTCTGTTCCTGGAAAATCCTTTTCCCTGAAGAGGAAATAACAGTTATATATTGTTCAGGTAGGTGATGCAGGGAATGTTGATAACTGAACATGAAAAGGTTTTAACTAAGGCGGATTTTACGGCCCAAAAGTTAAAATCATTATTAATTTGCAACTACTGGTAATCCAACTTATAAGTACTAAATATATGCCAATTTCTTTGAATAGGTGGCCTACTTTCAAATTTTATAGCTTAATTGCAACCAACAATAAAAACACAATCAGTTTATATATATATATATATATATATATATATATATATATATATATATATATATATACATATATTATATATATATATATATGTATGTAGTATGTATGTATGTATGTATGTATGTATATTTCATATCTTCACCAAGTTCATTTTTACGCGAGTGTTGCTTTTTTAACAAACTGATTAATTTTCTTTTTTTTCAGGCTCGTTTGTTACTGAGAACTTCGGTAAAGACTGACCCCTCCTCCTCCCCATTCAGAATCCTCTGAAACTTGCAACTATTATAGTCATTCTCATAATATGGCGCTACAGCAACTATAATCCTAATAACAAGCGAAAATCAATGAAAAATAAAAAGAATTCGTGGATTTTAAATTGCTACATTATTGCACTTGCGAAGAACTTTTCTTGTCGTCATTGCTTTTAGTCGCGAAAAAAATCTAATTTAGGAGAAACATTTGCAATTGAATCGTACTGCGTAACTAGAGGATGCAGACAACATTTTCCTCCAGTTCAGCAGTGGTAACCCTACATGTTGGTTCCTTGCAGCTTTCCTACATATGCATAAAACTTTCGGCATTCGACTTGACACACTTTCCCTTAGGCTTCTTCCCGCGAAGCTGTGCAGCCTCCTGAACATGACCTCGCTCCAGATTCCAGTTAACCTATAAAAACTACTTCAGACCAGCCCTGTGAGATCTCTGGTATCGTGGCGTATTGGTAATATTATCACCTCACAAAAACTGAGAGACCAGTTTGATGTCGGAGCCAAACGGGGAGGGGCTATATATATTGGCGTGTTTACCCTAGAATCCAATATGCCTGTGTTGACCTACACTCTGAATAACATACCATTTTGTTATTCGATTGTTGAGTCGCAACTTCGGTGGCAAGAAGAGAAAAGTTACATCATTCTTTTGATATTCATAAGAGCCTGAAACTGCGATTCACTGGTTTCGCTAAACTCATTTCGACAATGCCAGAACATGTGGTACACGTAATGGAGCATGCTGAACTTGGCTGTTCAAAAGAGAAACAGTCAAAGGGGCTGACGCCGAGCCGTCTTTCACATAAAGTTATCTACATTGCTTTGCGCTGCTCTTAATCTAAGTTGTTTACAAATACATTCCTCACCGGCCTCATCATTTACGCAAATCATTGTGATGTGGAGCAACATCTTGATTTCACAAACATTTTCACTATACTCTTGGAGATGTTCATATTCTTATGAGAGAGAGAGAGAGAGAGATAGAGAGAGAGAGAGAGAGAGAGAGAGAGAGAAAACGAACTAAACATGCACAAGCATGACGCATAACGGCCTGGTATCGATTACTTGTATTGATTGTAACATTAGATTTTAAGAGTTTCTTCACGAGGAAGATCTTGGTAAGGAGCTCCCTCTCTCTCTCTCTCTCTCTCTCTCTCTCTCTCTCTCTCTCGCTGCTTGATTCACACTCTACAATTTTCTACCAGCGTCTTTCCCCATACTTATTCTAAATATCAAATGACGCTTCTAATGACCTGAAGACAAGTGTAAATATAACAATATATAAATCTTGAGGGTCAGCTACAGATTTTGGCAAAGATTAAAAAAGCAAACGATTGATTAATTCACACTTGTATCAACACTAGGGCCACATCGTACATCCTCTGAAGGATTCTCTTTCATGAATCGTGACTCTCTTTGTCGTTTCCTCCCGCGACGGTCGTGCTATTTCTCTGTAAGCTCGCTAGTAATGCAACCATTTCTTTCTTTCTTTAACTTCGCCTCCTGACTCGTTTGAAGACGTGATTTTCTTTCGTCTTCGCGAAGGGGTATTATGATTTAAGAAATCATCGGGAGATGGACCATTTATGGTTAGCTAGAATTAGCGATTGGTAACCTTCTTAGAATCTACTTGGTAACGTGATGAATGAAGATGTTTTAAAGAAGTTGTAATGCTACTTTAAGTACGGTGAATCATTGCTTATTTTTTCAGATTTTTTTCATTTTCCGCCATGTACTCCTGAGAGAGAGAGAGAGAGAGAGAGAGAGAGAGAGAGAGAGAGGGGGGGGGGGGGGGGCGGCGGAGTTGGGCGGATAGGGTAACCTTGAAAGAGGTAAGAAATGTAAAGATAGGTAGAAATGGCAGAGGTTAGAGAGGGTGAGAAGATGAATTACGGTAGTTTTGATTCATGCCCACGCTTCTATAGATAGTAGATTCACATCAACCGTGCATCTGATATCTACGCCAGACCCTTACGACGCTCCTGAATGGCTGTTGATAAGCCAGTCACAGGGCAGGAAACTCAGTCTCTCGAGTGAGCTCTCATAGGCAGGTTGTATGTTCCCCCTCTCCTGAGGGATACCTTTAAAAGACGTATCCCTCAGGAGAGGTGGAACATACATCTTGCCTATGTGAACTCTCGAGAGAGAGACAGAGTTTCCAGCCCTGTGACTGGCTTATCCACAGCCAATATGGAGTGTCGGTAGGGACTGGCCTAGACATGAGATGTACGGTTGATGTGAATCTACCATAGTACCTAGTATATATATTTGCAAGAGTCAATACCTTTGAAGGAGAAACAGGCGATTCAAGGAGTGACTAACGAACTGGCCCTTCAGATCTAGTCAAAGGACTGAATCTGGTAGCCGGCAAAAATTCTGCAAATTCGTAACAAACTTGAGTAAACTCCACATGTCACGGAGATCCTTTAAGTCATTTTCTTCACTGATTCGGCTATATGTATCAAGGGGAAATTCCTTGACGTTATTACATTTAGGACATAGTGTTTCTCCACTTGATCAAGTCACGTTAGGCTATTAGGCTCTTTACAATGCCCGCCCGTAGGATATACTATTAGACGAAAAGTGAAAACTGAAGCAAGGTAATGTTAAAGAAGTTGGACAGCTATGTGGAAAGAGACCACTGGGACCAGATTAAAATTATGATGCTAAATGCAATACATAATGCAGCTTCGAACCGGAGTGACGTTGCGCTGTAAAGTGACGTTAAGATTTTCTCTCAATTGTCACGAAAGCAAACTGCAAGCAATATTTACCAATTTGGAAGAAAGGGGGGGTGGGAGAATATATCCAATCTATCGATTGTATCTATCGGACTTTTCATCTTTTATTCATTCAACGACAGCAAAAAAAAAAGAAAAAAAAAAAACTCCACTACGGTCACTGGACACGGTTGATGGGATTGCCATCGTGTAGGCGGTGGGTTCACCCAAGGGGTTCACCCACCCGAAAATTCAGTCTCGAGAGATGGCGAAGGCAGTGTTGCCTATGGGACTCTGAACTAGGCGCCTCTGGGCCTATTATAAAAAATCTGATGGTATTCTAGAAAGCCTGTATCTTTCTCTTTCTTGTTATGATTTTATTATTACAGACATCCCGAAATACAATATCAGATTTTTTTATGCCTTAAAATTCCTATATAAAAATAGGTAAGTAGACGAAGATTTTCTTCATGCAATCTTTTTCTTTGCTGTTTATATCTTAAATTTATTCTCCCTTGCACAAGGAGACTCCCCGATCTATAATTCATAGGTTTCCTCACAATTTAGTCCAAGATCAGTCAATCTTTCCGTACAGTCAAATATTAACAGATTTTTCTCCTCGTTGTCAAGCGATATCTCTCAAATTCACTTTACAGTTTCGCGTAATGTTTAATTTTAAGTCTCACAATTTATCAAAATAATATCTATTCCTTTAAAAAATGTGAAAATTATAAGCTTTGGGATATACTCACTGACAGCGAGGCACCTAACTCAAAATAACCTCCCCCAACCTAACTCAGGTTGTATAACTTGTCCTATCACTGTCCAGTCCTGGCAAAAGTTATTCATCGCTTTCATGATCGCCTTTGATACAGTATGCGCTAGATGGGTGGGCGGGGGAGTCGGGGGGGACCGGATGAATATTTTTCATTGAGATTTACGTAAAAGATCTGAGGTACATCATTTGCCATTTTAGTAGATATTTGCATAATGCTCATGATGTGGTTAAAGCAACTGTTTACTTAGCTTTACTTTTACGGTTGGTGTTAATTCTAAACTACGACACTTTTAACACTTTTAAAGCACTGAAAGATTCCAACTTTAATAATACATATTTCAGGCCACGACAGAACGCCAAATCAGGGACCGTTACCGGTAGTAAATTAATTTTGTCACCCCCAAAATAATTATAAAACAGATAGTAACAATTCACATCCACAGGATTAACCTGTCTCCACAGTCTGACTTTTATCCCCGTGTTCAGAATGAAGAGAACAAACGGAAAAAAAGGTGTTATTTCAAGCACACCTATAACAACAACGGCATCACAGACAACGAAGCTTTCATCATTAGTACCTGTCCATTTTGTGAAACTGAGGTCTGTCTTTGCGAAACAGAAGTCTGCCTCATACAGCCTCAGGCTATGAGGAAGCCTCTTCAAGGTGCTAGGACAATGGACCCCTGGTTAGCGGCTCTGCAGCTGAGGATTCAGAATATCCGAAGGAATAAACATTGTCAGGGATCTTATACAAACAACCTCCTCATGGGGTCGAGTGTGGAGGTCGGGTGTATGTGGGACGGGGGGAGGGTGGGGGGAGGAGGGATAGGAGGGAGGGTAATCAGGAGATGGCAGGAGGGCAGAGAGTTGGAGGGGGAATAGAGGGAAGGGATGGAAGGGTAAGGAAGAGATGAGGGAGGCGATTGGAGGGAGAGAAGAAGGGAATGGGAGGAGGGAGAAGAGGGAGGGGATGGAAGGACTGACAAAGGGAGGGAAGGGAGATAGGAGCGAATTGGATTGGAGAGGAGGGGGAAGGGATGGGAGGAGGGGAAGGGACAGGGGAGGAAACGGAACTGACAGAGGGAGGGAAGGGAGAGATGGAGATGGGCGGAGGCAGAAGAGGGAGGGGATGGAAGGATTGACGGAGGTAGGGGTAGGGGGGGAAGGCTGTGAGGGCGCTATAGGGAATGATACACAAACGAAAAGCAATCGCTCACCGGTTTGTTTACCTTCCACTGAGACTTTTCGTTGGTTTCTTACCCAACTCGCCCACTTATTATTTTGATTTTATATTCATCCCTCCCGTCCTTCTTCGTTAGTCTTTTCCTCCTCGTTTAATCCGGTTATTTATTCAGGTTATCCCTATTTCCCGTCCGCCATTTATACTGCAGTAATGATTTCCTAATTCGTATCTATATCATCGATTTACATTAGTTGTTATCTAAAGCTCGATTATCTAAAGTGGTTTAATTATATATATATATATATATATATATATATATATATATATATATATATATATATATATGTGTGTTGTGTGTGTGTGTGTGTGTGTGTATAACTGAATCACGAAAGTTTGGAACGTGATAAATGCATAAATAAAGGTATAAGCCACGAAAGAAAGTGAAACTGGAGTAGCGGTAGTGTTTCACTTATACCTTTATATATATATATATATATATATATATATATATATATATATATATATATTGCTACGTATAAGAACGCCTCGCCTTCCCAGCAGAGTTTAGTGATATTAATTATAAAAGAAGCAGCCATACCTTCTCCTAAAGCGACTGTTGTTGGGAGAGTGGGCATGTCGTAGGGAGGTATTTCCGGTCTGACGGAAGCTTAGGGTAAGAGAGGCAAGTCACAAGAGTAGCTAGGCTTCGAGATGGATTTTAGGGACTTCTACAATAAGACCTATTTTCCTTCCCAATTTGCTGGCGTTGTGTTTACCACTTTTCAGGCGATGCTCGAGGCGGTCTTTGGAAGCCCCGTGATTCAGAAACAACCAGTATCGCTCTCACTCAACTGCAGTCTGTGATCGAGGACAGATGTCCAGCCGGCCAGCCTCCCAAAACTTAAGCCCATAGGCCCACGTACGTGGTGTGACACGAACCCCAGACCTGAACCGAGGTCAGGCCGCATTCTTCTACAAGGATACACTGAATATTGCATCCAGGTACGTCTAAGAGTGTAATTTCAACCCAGCACTTTTACTACCATACGAACTCTTGCTAAATTCATTTTCAATTCTCATTTTACCCCTTCTACATCAAAAGCCCTTTGTCCTCATCGGGCCACGTGCTCCCTTTGTGACTTGTTAAAGACCAAGCTTTCGTGCATACCTCAGTGAACCATTCGAGTTTACTTTCCCCAATGTTAGAGAATTAATCAGCCTTAATCAAAGCAAGAAGTCATTTTTCTTTTATCTCGTTTAACCTAACCTGGGATTCTTTTCCAGATTCCATGAGTCACGTGCCGTCTCTCTGCCCGCAAGTGTGCAATATCCAAGTGTATGAAAACCAGCTATAACTACCCCAGTGGAGCCATCATTTACCTTTTCTCCAGGCCAGCACGGGCCTTTTTGTAAATAAATAGCTGTAAAGTAACGAGCTGAGTTTTCTGGCGACCTTCCCTCTAAAGAAATTAATAATAACTATCAGTTTACGGTAAGTTAAAGCAATTCCCTCTTGAAATCCCTCAATTATTTCCGTTTACGTATCTAGCCTCTCTCAAGGCCAGCTATATACGTAACAATATATATATATAATACATATGTATATATATATATATATATATATATATATATATATATATATATATATATATGATTTTTTGTCTACCGGCATATGCCAGGAATCATGCAACAGCTTATAGAATAACGTTGCTTGCGTCTTTGAAGATAACATATTTAGGCAAACTACACAGAAATTAATTGTTACAGTCATGATAAAGAATTTAATTAATGTATCTATGTAATATTACTAGATATTTTTACCTTCTAACGTGCTATCTTGTTCATTATTCTGGTAGGCTCGCGTTAATGCTTTCTTAATTTGTTGAGCAGATACTAGTTTTTCTTTCTTTTTTTCAATTTCATAGAGGACAACATGATTTAAATTTGCTCCGGTTTTATTGATGAAATTACCTCTCTATCCGAAAAATAACGATTTTGCAATATTCTCCTTACTACTTTTCATATAGCCTGCAAGATTTACACTATAATATGCCAGCCCAATTGTCAGTAATAGTATAGAAATGGCAAATTCCTTTTCCGTTATTACGCGTGCTCTATTAAATACGTACTGTTTTATTTCCTACTTTGGCTTTATTGTAATATTACCAAATCAAATATCACAAGGACTGCTTCTATTTTTGTTCATTCCCAGGGAGTGTCGGAAACTGCAGTTGCATGAGAATGCACCAGGTGCAAGTTATGTTTTTATTTCACCCATGTTGGGGTGGTTAGGAATGAGAAAGCTGACCAACTTGCAAAGTCGGCAGTCAGCTCCCGAGAACACCCTCAAGAGGCCTACTACCATATCGGGATTTATATCCTCTAGTAGGTCAGAGAATTAAAAAATGTTGGCAGTCCCAGTGGGAGGATATTTCAACAATTCAAAAACTGCGCAGTATCACGTCATCAGTGTCTCCTTGGTCGTATCCTTATATATATGCCAAGGAGACAGGAAACGATGTTGTGTTGATTGAGAATTGGACATACAAGACTAACTCATGAGTTCTTGATGTCCCGTGAAAATCCTCCGTTTTGCGAGAACTGTACTGTGCCCTTGACTGTGAAACATTTGTTGATTAACTGTTCCAGATTTAGGAAAGTGAGACATAAGCTCCTGTCTTGGGGACGTGACAGAGATGGTACTTCTATTCCAGCTACAATCCACGGAATAGGATTATCATATAGAACAGCTATATATCTATGTGGGAGGCAGGCCTCCTCAACAAAATTTAGATTATACATAGATTGACTATGTAAGAATTTATATATTTGAACAAATAGATCTATATGCATACATTTTTAGATATTTTTATATGAAAGTCATTTTAAATTTAATTATTTTGCTATTTAAATTTATTTCCGTGCCAATAACCTATACTCTGTTTTTTTTCATCTGTCCATTCACCTGTGGTGATTGCGCATGGTAACACTGCGTCCCGGGCTTTAAATAACATCCTATTTCGAATATTAACGGTGTAATTCGCATACAGTAAATTATCAAAACGCTTCTCAGTTACAAATGTACACCAAGATATCCTTTTATTTACCTAAAACTTACACATAGCGTAAGTATTTAAAGCCCGGGATGCAGTGTTACCATGCGCGACCACCACAGGCGGATGGACAGATGGAAAAAAAAAGAGTATAGATGTTTAACGCCAGGTTTAATAAACACAATCAATCAATTTCATCAGACCCTTGAGAAGACTATATCCATGACGTACAAAGAAAACGTTCCTGGTCGAAGTATATCATAGAAAATGGTCCCGGCTGTATAAACGCAGCTACTTAAACAAACCAATTTGTGTTCTTTATACAGCGAGTTACGATTAAACTACCAGAAATATTTTTAGAAAGTTATTCGTAGGGATCATGCAAATATATGCATTTTTGTTTTCGAAAACTGGCGTTCACTTACTCCTTGCTCTCATCTCGTTCCTTCCCCAGGTTTCAAGGTTACGGTTTGTTATCCAAGACGGTTGGGAAACCATAGAAATTTAAATTTAGCAAGTGATGACCAACGGTGACTTACGCATCTTGAAATGTCGTTCCATTTCTTTGAAGCTTAAATGTGATTGTCCTGCAGTACTGGAGAGGGCTTCTTTTGCATGTCAATAGGAAAATGATCTGGCGAGTTCGCACAATTTCTAAGTTAGTTGTTTTTTTTTTATTGTGATAGTTCAATAACTTTTATATCATTTAACACAAAGTTTACGCATTTCACATTACTTCCGTTGTGAAAATCACAGACAACGTGATGTATTACGAAACTTTAGTTTACAATAACTTATAAGAAAAAAAATGCTCATAGTAGCATGAGTCTTAAAATGGAAAAACAATAATCACAATTATGTATATGTACATATATTCATTTAAAGATAAATCTATAGATAGGTTTCGGGAATTTATTCGATTTCCCCCTTCAATCGAACCGATTCCCGAAAGCTACCTGTATAGATCTATCTTTAAATATATGTACATGTAACATGCATAACAGTGGATTTTTCCCCAATCACTTTATCGTAAAATTTACTATTTTCATCATACTTCCAATTCTAAAACCCCTCTAGGCCTTATGCAACTCAAAATAAATCAATTTTGCACCACTTTTGCCATACAAAACAGTACTGACAAATTTTCTACGACATAAATAAATAAAGTTCCATCTCAATCTGAAAGACGCTGACATTTGCAAGGGAAATCTTGACCCGGAAAAGTTACTTTAAACTTTATGAATGTTTATAAAAAAAAATAATGTTGCCTTGAAATCATTTTCATACTGTAGCGTTATAATTTACCATCAAATATACATTAATAACAAAGCTGTGAACTATTAATAAAAAAATTAAGTGATATCGTAATAATTTTGCTTTGCTTTTCATGCTTAGAAAGCCTTTGTTCGTGCTTCGGGCAAGGGTCAGTTACCGTAAAAGCGCGCTCAGTGCTCTCAGCTCAGAGTTCAATCTACACCCAAAATGTTGCTAAAATCACTGCTGATATAAGCTTCTTAAATTATCACTTAATTTCTTTCATAATATATCAATAATAATACGAGTAATAATAACTGGTATACGGAAAACTGTAAACAGCCAAGAGCAGTTCGGAAAAAAAAAAAATTGTCAGCGTTGAATAAACCGAGTTGATTAAAATAATTGTCGTCTGTTTTACAAGACTACTGAAATTATTAGGCTGCATAACAGGCAACTTATATTTTCAATATAGGTTCAGCAAAGTTTGTGACAAGGTAAGGGAAAATTTAGGTAGTACAAGTCATGTATAGGCCTACCCTATACTTAATTTTTAAGAAGGCGGTAACTTCAGACAAACTATATTTGATCCAGCCTGTCGAGTGACGTGGAAAACTAAGAAATTACATAGCACCGAATATTATAGGCCTATTTACAAACCCAGACTGAAAGGCATTACTAAAGTTACTATTGTTTAGGCCTATCCCATTACCAAGATACAAACCTACTTACGAAGTTATGATTTCAAAGACATTCCCTCTGTCTCACTAAAGTAGTCTTCCGATTCTGAATACTACATTATTTGTTTTCACCCAACCAGTTGTTATAAAACGAAAGATTAAATGAAAGACAAAAATGAATATAGTCTGACCTATTTGAAAACACTTTTTTCTCTCTCTCTCTCTCAACGATTTTCGATATAAACGTGATATTCTTATCTAATCCGATGATAGCACAAGGGAAAATTAAATAGTACTGTAAACTGACGTGTATTTAGCTTCCAGGCAGAGTCCCTCTTTCTTAAATTTCTTTAATTTCCTTATTAACATCCTACTTTTCCCGCTACCTCTCACTCTCTCTGCAGTGGTAGCACTGCATTTAATAACGTCTTTTGTTGCAATTCTCATTCTCTGACACCTAAGTCTGGAGAATTAACTTTAGTGTTCATTGCTGCCTATATATATTTTTAACCCTTCATAAGATAACACTAGAATCTGGAGGTTTCCAGAGTACCTACGTCATAATATATATATATATATATATATATATATATATATATAATATATATATATCCTAATAAATTATAAAGCACGGCTCCAACAAAACAAATATAAAAATTTCATTTATTAACGGATACTGTCCGAATAAAAAGAATGTTTAATATTCATTCTTTTGAAAAGTTAAAGTCTAATAGCTCTTAAAAATCAAATAGGCTTAACCGTACCTCACGTTTCAATTCTGTAGTAAGAATGGATGATGTATTTATGTTCGTGTATATATATGCAGGAAATATTCTGATATGTATGCTTAAGTGTTATTGACAATTAATTTTACTGGCAATAAGTACATTTCTTAGGGCATGTCTGATAAAAGTAGATATCCAACAATATTTTTTATGTAAAACAGACTAATAACTGAGCGCAAACATTTAACCGTATAGTAAACTAGAATTACTTGGCTTTAATCTGAATTATGAAACATTAGCCGAGCAAATTACTTTAATGATTTACTTAACGGTGACACAGCTGCTAGTTTCACAAAGCTTGCACTTCTTACCCTTTCCACTGACGAAGCAAACTTCATCCCTCTCCACCCTTTCACAGTCATATCCAGTATAGTACATTAACCCAGTTACAAAGTCCTCCTGACTGCATTGCTTGCGAGACTGAAGGTCTTCCTAAGGCGTTACAAGTTATGTCACTACAAGCAAACGTCAATATACGACATTAAAGGCAACATCAATATAAGACATTATATACAAAATCGTCAATACAAGACATTACGAGCAGCCCCAATATAAGACATTACAAGTATCGTCAATACAGGACATTACAAGCAACGCCAATAAAAGACATTATAAGCAACGTCAATACAGGACATTAAAAGCAACGCCAATATAAGACATTACAAGCCACGTCAATATTAGACATTACAAGCATCGTCAATACAGGACATTACAGGCAACGTCAATATAAGACATTACAAGCAACGTCAATATGACATTACAAGCAGCGTCAATATAGGACATTACAAGCATCGTCAATACAGGACATTACAAGTATCGTCAATATAAATCATTATCAGAAACGCCAATACAAGACATATATATAATAAATTACAAGCAACGTCATAAGACATTACAAGCAAAACGTCAAGATATTACAAGAAAACGGAAGTAAATACGCAGTTCGAAGAGGTTCAATGTATTTCGAATTAATTATCGTAAATGTAGAGACTGCCGCACGAAGATATCGTTGCTAATAGACTTTTTTTTTTTTTTTTTTTTTTTTTTTTTTTTTTTTTTTTTGCCCAAACACTGTGCTAAAAGGTGTGTACAATGCAGTACATGTATGATAATTCGAGAATACTACCAGGGTCTGGTACTGAGCATGGCGGAAGCTCCGCGGAATACCCAGTTATTACCAGCCCTTCTGGGATGAAAGTAAAATAAAAACAAAAGACGGCGAATTCCTCATATAATCTCACCAGTACTGCTTTACATCAACCCCTTTTCATTATTCCTATTACTAGATTTATAAAAATAGGCGTTGTTTTAAGATCAATATGTAAAACTTGAATCTTCGGACTACGGCACTCTAACGGACCAGCCTGTACGCTAAACCTCTTTTACACGTAAAACAATTACATAACCAATACATTTTCTTTTTAATTTTATATTTCCTAAATACTGCAAATTGATCAAACTTTATCATTATATAATTTCTTATACCGATGTACATTTGTAATGAATTTCAATGAATCCAGCTTTGATCAATAAATTCAAAGAGCTGACAAAAAACGCCCCGACCCCAAGCCACACACAACCATAGACCTGACCCACTTTTAGTTTCGTTCTTGTGACAATTCCTAGTTAACTGCCCCGAAATACCATAGGAAATTGCACTCTCGTTTAATATCACCCGTGTCTCTATTACTCAGATTAAGCATGAAAAAATGTAATAATATAAAAACCAATTCAAACATTTGTAATCACGCAGTTCTACAATTCAACACCTCGAAGTTGACTCAACCTTCTGGCCTATATATAATGTATGGTACTAATTTTGTATTACATCATTGCCGTTACTATTTTAATTATAATACTACGAATACTTGTAGCACTACTGTAATTATCATCTTTAATGCTACAAGCACTCAGATTAAAACTGCAATTATTAAGTCTAGCCTATTTAAGAACAAGCATATTTACTCACATCGCAGGCCAAACCATATATATATAAAGCTTTCCTTACTCACAAACTATCCGTCAATACGTTTATATGCTACTTGGTTTATTATCCAGGATAAATATGAATAATATCTACTCATATATCAGGCCAAATAATATTTTATGCTCTTTATACTTACACACTCATCCTTTGGGGCTCTGTTGACGGCAAAATACTTCTCTGGCATTATAGCAAGATAATCTGCTTGGATATCGAGCACTGTTTTGAAGGAGGGCGTAGGAATATCCACTTATTAAACTATTAAGCGGCCCACACACGCTCAAATTTTTGGTCCAATTTTTTTATGTCAAATTATTTGACGGTTTGGCGTTCGCCCTACACGCTCAAACTTCTCATCAAATTTTCATTTTGCTCCCGAGTGTCATTATGGATGCATATACAGCGTTGGCTCTTGGCTTAGCGTTGAAGAGCACACAGAAACGAAAGTGGGCCCAGCAATGGTATTTGTGTCGTGAACGATTTGGTCATGCTCCTTTATTAAATGAACTGAGAATTAGTGAACCTGATGTTTTCAAGAACTTTTTTTTTTTATTCTTTTCGGAAGCTCGTCCGCAGTGAGTTTATTTTCTTCTTCAGCTCCTCCTTCGTCCCTTCCGGATAATAATCACGGAATTTCTGTAGAAGAGTCTCATATGCCATATCTTTTTTTATTTCTGTCACTATAAGTCACTTTTAATGTTCAAAAGTTGTGGTAAACTTTTATAAACATCAATAAGCTCAAGAAAAATTTCTTTTCATGTTTTGTTGGAGCCATGATGACGATGAGCCGCGCACGTCCTCCTCAGATTATGTCTAATCACTAACTAATTTGCGCAAATTATTGCTAGGTACCACACACGCACAAATTATTTGACGTTGGCTCAAAAAATATCTACTGAAATCAGATCAGTAAAAAATTTGACATCAAACCTTTTAGGCCATCAAATTACGCCACACACGATCAAATTCATGTCAAATAATTTGACATAAAAAAATTGAACCAAAAATTTGAGCGTGTGTGGGCCGCTTTAGAGTTGCTTCATTCTTGCATCAAAGTATAGGCCTGAGCTGGTGTCTCCCAACTCGATACAACATGGTTCAATTAGTAGGCTAGAATAGCCTAAACGGTTGAGGAAAAACAACTGATCCTTCTCTTAACGTATACTGGTTCTTATACCAACTTTTTAATGGACTCTTCCATATTAATATTTTTGCTTCTGCTACAATAACCCCTAAATAACTTGTAAAATCAGGTTTCCATTGTATCTAGTGCAATGCCGGTCGAAGATTACTGATAACGCAGGTGTTTGCAGAGACACACGATACATCACCACTCTATCACTGGCCAGAGGATACTACTAGGGGAGGGGCCACGGTCAGGACTCAGGGGACCGGGGAGGCGGGAGGGGAGGAAGGACCCACGCCGGGCCATTCCGAGCTGTTCACCAAACCCCAGCGAAAAAGGAGAGCCTGTACTTAACTATGGTTGAAGAAATGAAATGAATGATCTCACATTTGTTTCTTTAATTAATTGAAACTTTACCCTGGTGACTGGTTCGATTACCTGGAGGAGCAGACCGACATGGAATTATTACATACAATGAAAAAAGAAAACACACACACACACATACACAACCAAAATCATTGCACGAGAGGTTACTAGACTCATTTCGCTTACATGCTGCAAGTCGTTCCTTGGGGCATAATAATCCCAGAGACATGTAAAGCAATGCAACACGCGTTTACAAAGGTAAACAGTAACTATGTTGCATACACAGCATCTTTCGTATTCTAGTGGTATACAGCCTGGTGTAGGTACAGTAGTCTACAGTTCCGTTAAAGCAGAATAGGCCCTTAGACCTACGGTTCTGTACCCAAGTAAAAATACAAATTTCAGATCTTTTCTACACAAAATTCTTTATTTAAACAAGGAAAATTTAAATATTATTGAAAGTATTGCCATAAACTTAATTTTTGTGCGACAAATAACAATGTAATTTAAACAACAGTACTCCTAATGCATACAGATATAGCATACAAACACAATACTTGAATACATAATATCACACACACATAAGTACTATATATATATATATATATATATATATATATATATATATATATGTGACTGGTAAAAATGTTCTGTTATAACAGAATTCCATCTAATAAAAGGAGCCCATAAAAAACACCAAAATACAGAGAGAGAAATACTATATTTCAGAGACTGCTGTCTCCCTCTTCAGGTAGATGAATCTACCTGAAGAGGAAGACAGCAGTCTCTGAAATATAGTATATACTTCTCTCTCTGTATTTTGGTGTTTTTATGGGCTCCTTTTATTAGATATATATATATATATATATATATATATATATATGTATGTATGTATGTATATATATCATATACTTGGTGTGTGTGCGAGTAGTACTATTGTTTAATCACATTGTTATTTTCCATACATAAAATAAAATAAAAGTCGATGACTATATATTCAATAATATTTCAGTGTTCCATGTATAAGCTAAAAATCTTGTGTACAAGAATTGAAAATTGTACACTTCACTTACTTGGCTGCAGAACCGTAGGTTTAAGTGCCTATTCTGCATTAACGGATCATCGACCTACTGTATACTAAACTACCGTATATGCCATTAGACTATGCGAGATGCAACATTATATATATATATATATATATATATATATATATATATATATCATTCTTCAATAATTTTCCAAATAATTTATCATGAGCTTAATTTCGCTTTCTTACGACGTTCAATAAACTCCTCCCAGAACTCATTATCTGCGGACGTAGCTGCCATGTTGCCGCTTCAGCGTCTCGGTGAAACTGAAGTAAATCTTCAGATCACGAGATAGATGTGGAGGCCTCGGGCCACCTGGACTAAATCGGATGTCACGAACCTGGCAACGGCAGGTTGGGAGTTGGTCGGAGAGGCCGACGGACTCCGCCCACTTTTGGTCGGACGATCACCCCATAGACAGTGAGATTTACTTACGATTCAGATAACCGTATCCGGCGATCGTAACGTCTATGGGGCCCTTAAGACAAGTGAACAACGCGATATTCATTAGTGGCCAGTTATTAAGGGAAAAAAAGTGACAGACGTTATAGTTATGGACCCCATACACCATATTACCATTGTAACCGACGACCGTAAGTGTGAGGCCATCAATCCGCCAAAAGTCGACTGAGTCTGGTGATTTTGACGCACCTGCAAACGCCATGTTATGGCTTCGAACTTTTCGATATCGCAAGTTCGCAATGGCTGTCAGTGGTTATCGGTTAATCTGGTGATGCACATCAGTAATAAATATCTTAACAACAAATAACTCCTGTCGTGAACGCATCGTTGTGTACACAATGTCAACATCAAGTGATCAAGGAAGATTATCCACGCTTTTGGAAAATTAAGTCTATAGACTACAGTGACAACGGGTCCAGGGACGGTGCAGACGTGATACTTTTTGAAAATTAATTTAAGAAGCGTTAGTCATCCACACTGAACTGAAAAAACCGAAGCATCAAAAACATCAGGAGTTGCCGCTGACGAGATTTCGTAGGCCTATATTCCCCAGGAACCACTCCCATACTTTGGTACTACCATTTGATGCGTTATGTAGCGGACCAAGAACTGACAAGGCCTTCATGCTAAGGCCTAGTCATTGATAAGGTTAGTGGGACTTTGTCCTTGCACTAAATTACTTGTTCTTCTACTAAGGGTGGTAGTTACGATTGTTTTATAGAACGTAGTCATTCCTTAGTTACAGTGAATATGATAGGCATATACATTAAATATGCAGGAGTTTGACAATACTAGGTCTACAGTTCCAAGAAAAATTGTTATATATATTATTTATGTGTATACACATATATATAATGTATTTATTATTACCATGAGTCGCCCACGTGGTAATTTGCGTACTTTCTGTAATTTTGCGAAGGCATTAAGCAATGCACAATTACGCATATCATAAGCTAAGTTTACGTTTTATAGGCCTAGGTTCTTTGTGGGTTTACCCATGGCGTCCAATGTGTTAGCTGCAACATATGCCATGTGTGCACAGAAGTGAATTATCGTCGAGATTAACGATTTTCATGTGTTTGGATCGAACCATTTGAACAGTTAGCCCTAGTGGGTAGCTTCGATTTTAGTCATATCGAAATTAGATGGAAATCGGCACCACGGGTCTTATTGAAGTAGGGGGTTGGGTGGAGGGAGTGGGATTTGAAGGTAAAAATTTGTGCGGACGTTTGTCTTTAAACATTGTGGTGAACAAATTTTCCGTTATTATTTTTCATGCTCCAGTTAAGTAACCTATAAGCATTTCCGTCACGTAGACCTTGACAACTTCATAGATTGCCGGATATATGGACCAACACGGAACCATATTGCTGAAGAACTAGTTTCTGCTCGAATTGGCGCCGTTTTGTCTTTACACCACTAGATGGTGGTACTAAATATTTTTACATTTTTAACCATAGTTAAGCCTTCCCTGTCGTTCTTGGAGGGTTTCTTTTTTCTCTCTTTCAAAAAAAGGCAAAGAAGTTTTCCGTGAAGATTTTTTAAACAAACTTATGATGTAACCTCATGTATTATTCGAACTTAGTGGTTGTACAGGCGGAAGTTTTGGATAACAAACTTATGGACATGTAAAACTCGCATGAGTAACGGGAAACTTAATTTCTTTCTACAAGTACGGTAATAAAGGAAAATAAGTAGATTTTGATACTGTAGTATGGTTCAGTTGAAATAATTTTGAAGAACGCTGTGATTTAAATAGTACGATTTAAAGAAAAATTATGTTATTAACAGCGAGAGAAAATTCTGATATAAAAATCTTTGCTCAGATTTTTACGTACAAAGCTGCGTTAAAGGTATGTTGTTAATCACTGAACATGATTTTTACTGAGTAGTTAAATTGTACATAACAATGAAACATGTGCATTGTTGAAGGATACAAGAATCCAAAGATGACTTTGTAGCAAGGTTTCTCGGGTCTAGCGTCATCAGCAAGATTCAAAAATGCCTCTTATCCAGTTCGCACGCTGATGCCATTTGCTAAAGACATTTTACAAATAGGTGTAGAGTGTTCGACGAAATTCCGGCGCGTTTCGTGCCATTTGTAGAATTACTTTTTCGTAGATAATGGGGCCTTCTGAAAACTTGGGAGCTTAGTTTCTCCAGTACACACACACTAACACACCTATATATATATATATATATATATATATATATATATATATATATATATATTATATATATATATATATATATATATATATTATATATATATATATAATATATATATATATATATATATATATATATATATATATATATATATATATGTGTGTGTGTGTGTGTGTGTGTGTGTGTGTGTGTGTGTGTGTGTGTTAGCTTTTATGAGTATTTGTGTATAAATACTTATGTACATTTATACTTTTATATATATATATATATATTATGTATAATTTTCGTTAAAAGCAATTGCTTTAGTGGCATCAATAAGTTTCTTGCAGGTATCTTCATACCGACGAAGTTTTTTCCGATTCTCGTTCGTCAATTTCTGGTGAAAAATACGCAGACTTCCTTCTTCCATTTATTGAATTTTGTCGCGACAGCTGTTTCGCCTTATGGCATTATCAAGCGACTACTGACTTACAATCTGGCCTTTCGGCCTATTTATTTCATCGTGTGGGAAGTATGACCTTGAGGTATGGGTACTGGTTAGTCTAGGGATTAACAGCTTAAGGGTGTTGTTTTGGATACAAAGAACATAAGGACATGTACCGTGACAATAAAAGTGAAAGTTTAAACAGTGGTTAAATAAATATTCAAAATACAATGCCATGTGCTAGTGTTTCCTTAAATGTATGTTTAAAATTTAGTATGTTACATGTTGGTTTTAAATGAAAAATTACACACAGGAATAAAAATGAATATAGAAAGCTAAATACAGGAATTAAATAAATATTTTATAGCATGCATAAAGGTACAAGTCAGATCATTTCTGTTTATACATTAATGTGAATTATTTAAATTTGAGTGAGTGAGCGTGTGTTTGTGTGTGTGTGTGTGTGTGTGTGTGTGTGTCCAAATGGTCTACGTTGGTTAACAGGTACAGATTCGTGTTGGGCTGGGTCTCAGCGACCTGAGCCGTGGCCACGCCTGAGCAAGGATGTTACTTGGCTCTCGCTGGGGTCCTCTCATGTCTTCTAGGGAGCGCGATGTTCTCGGTGGGTTGGTGCGCGCTGTCTGGTCCCTGTTGGCTAGTGTATTCCTTCTCCTGCTGGAGGGGAGTATATGGTCCGATTCTTGTTGGACGTTCAAGGTCGGCTTCTGAATAGCGATGCTCACCGCTTCGGTTATTAGGAGGCAACCATAGTTGTCTTCTCTGTGCACGACCTGGGTGCCCTCTATGAGCTCTTGTAGAGATGGCTTCCTGTCGTGAACATCTATGTAATGTTGATGTATGGCCCCTTGATTTCTATGAGCCAGCAGACGTCTCCGAAGGGTCGTTGTAGTGTGCCCGATGTAGTTTTGGCTGTGAGATTGACACATCACTGGACAAGTAAATTTGTAAACTACGTTCGTGCACATCTCCTTCGGTCCCCCGGAGCGGTGCTGTTTTTCATTATTAGGGCTGCTACAAGGTTGGGCTTACTATATATCATGAGGCTTATTTTGAGGTAAGAGGCTTTTGGGGTTACGCCTCTGTTTATTATCCCGCGTAGTGTGCAGCAATCCTCCTTGTATGCAGACCCATAATGTACACGATGGTAAATAATCAAGTTCTCGTTTTTCGTCGTCGTGTTGGGTTGGTAAAATTCGTCCATTTTCTTTTTAATTGCTGCTTCGATCATTTGATCTGCATAGCCTTTGTTTGTCAGCAGTTGGCGAATTCAATCGAGTTCGTTATGTATGTCTCTCCATGATGAGCTGTGTGTGAAGGCTCTGTTGACATACGTACTCACGACAGACTTTTTTTTATGCGTCCGGGCATTCCCCGCGTGCCTTCAAGCAACGGCCAGCGTTCGTTGCTTTCGTATAAACGGTCGTCTTAAACTGTCCTTCTTGTTGTTTTACCAGGACATCAAGAAATGACAAAGTCTTCTGCTGGCTGTGCTTTGTGGTGAAGTTGAGCACTAGTGGGGATCCTATAGCGACTCCGTCTACTTGTCGAAATAATTCCCCCTGATGAGAGAGTAGTACTAGCCTTCAGCATATCTCAGAGGACATCTTCGGAAATGGGCAGCGGGTTCTTCTCGGACTTGTATACACGATCAAGGATGATGTCGATCGTTTCTTCGACGGGAACATTCGTAGACAAACTCTCAACTTCGAGTGAGGGAATGTCGTCTTCTGGTCCCTTTCCCTGTAGGAGATCAATAAACTCCACCGCTGATTTCAGTGAATATGCACCGGGTATGTAAGGTACCAGCAAATAATTCAGGACCTTCGCTATCCTATAGGTTGGGGATGTCATCTGAGAGATGATAGGCCTTAGGGGGTTGCCTGTCTTGTGCGTTTTTACTGTCCCGTAGCAGTAACCGGGCCCGGTTGCTGCTACGGGACAGTGAAAACTCACAAGACAGGCAACCCCCTAAGGCCCCATCATCTCTCAGATGACATCCCCAACCTATAGGATAGCGAAGGTCCTGAATTATTTGCTGGTACCTTACATACCCAGTGCATATTCACTGAAATCAGCGGTGGAGTTTATTGATCTCCTACAGGGAAAGGGACCAGAAGACGACATTCCCTCACTCGAAGTTGAGAGTTTGTCTACGAATGTTCCCGTCGAAGAAACGATCGACATCATCCTTGATCGTGTATACAAGTCCGAGAAGAACCCGCTGCCCATTTCCGAAGATGTCCTCTGAGATATGCTGAAGGCTAGTACTACTCTCTCATCAGGGGGAATTATTTCGACAAGTAGACGGAGTCGCTATAGGATCCCCACTAGTGCTCAACTTCACCACAAAGCACAGCCAGCAGAAGACTTTGTCATTTCTTGATGTCCTGGTAAAACAACAAGAAGGACAGTTTAAGACGACCGTTTATACGAAAGCAACGAACACTGGGCGTTGCTTGAACGTACGCGGGGAATGCCCGGACACATAAAAAAAAGTCTGTCGTGAGTGTGTATGTCAAAAGAGCCTTCACACACAGCTCATCATGGAGAGAAATACATAACGAACTCGATCGAATTCGCCAACTGCTGAAACAACGGCTATGCAGATCAAATGATCGAAGCAGCGATTAAAAAGAAAATGGACGAATTTTACCAACCCAACACGACGACGAAAAACGAGGAGAACTTGATTATTTACCATCGTGTACATTATGGGTCTGCATACAAGGAGGATTGCTGCACACTACGCGGGATAATAAACAGAGGCGTAACCCCAAAAGCCCCTTACCACAAAATAAGCCTCAGGATATATAGTAAGCCCAACCTTGTAGCAGCCCTAATAATGAAAAACAGCACCGCTCCGGGGGACCGAAGGAGATGTGAACGAACGTAGTTTACAAATTTACTTGTCCAGTGATGTGTCAATCTCACAGCCAAAACTACATCGGGCACACTACAACGACCCTTCGGAGACGTCTGCTGGCTCATAGAAATCAAGGGGCCATACATCAACATTACATAGATGTTCACGACAGGAAGCCATCTCTACAAGAGCTCATAGAGGGCACCCAAGTCGTGCACAGAGAAGACAACTATGGTTGCCTCCTAATAACCGAAGCGGTGAGCATCGCTATTCAGAAGCCGACCTTGAACGTCCAACAAGAATCGGACCATATACTCCCATCCAGCAGGAGAAGGAATACGCAAGCCAACAGGGACCAGACAGCACGCACCAACCCACCGAGAACATCGCGCCCCTTAGAAGACACGAGAAGACCCAGTCACCCAGCGAGAGCCAAGTAACATCCTTGTTTAGGTCGCTGAGACCCCGCCCAACATGAATCTGCAGCCGTTAACCAACGTAGACCATTTGGACACACACACACGCTCATTCACTCATATTTAAATCATATACATTTATGTATAAACAGAAATGATCTGACTTGTACCTTTATGCATACTATAAAATATTTTTTTTATTCCTGTATTTAGAATTCTACATTCATTTTTATTCCTGTATGTAATTTTTTTATTTCTTATTTAAAACCATGTAACATATTAAATTTTATACATACATTTAAGGAAACACTAGCACATGGCATTGCATTTTGAATTTTTATTTAACCACTGTTTAAACTTTCACTTTTATTGTCACGGTACATGTCCTTATATTCTTTGTATCCAAAACAACACCCCTAAGCTGTTAATCCCTAGACTAACCAGTACCCATACCTCAAGGTCATACTTCCCACACGATGAAATAAATAGGCCGAAAGGCCAGATTGTAAGGCAGTAGTCGCTTGATAATGCCATAAGGCGAAACAGCTGTCGCGACAAAATTCAATAAATGGAAGAAGGAAGTCTGCATATTTTTCACCAGAAATTGACGAACGAGAATCGGAAAAAACTTCGTCGGTATGAAGATACCTGCAAGAAACTTATTGATGCCACTAAAGCAATTGCTTTTAACAAACATTGTATAAAAGAAAAACTATGCCCTAACAGTATATATATAATATATATATATATATAATATATATATATATATATATATATTTATATTTAGACAGATGAAGTACGTTTACCTGATTATAACCTTTTATTGAAAGAACATCTCAAATTAAGGTATATACTAGCCTAGTTTTTTTTTTTTTTTTTCATTTAGGGTATCTGAAAAGCCTCCCCGCTTTTATACCTTCCCGTTCTTTCATGTGAGAAGTAAATCAACTCTTTAAAACGAGTTACGATCTCCCCTAAGCCTAACGTGAAGGGTATTGTGAAAAGCTCTTTAGGGTAGGGGTTTAATTTTTTTTATCATAACCAATCTACTGTGTCTGAACTCTCTCTCTCTCTCTCTCTCTCTCTCTCTCTGTCTCTCTGTCTCCTCTCTCTCTCTCGTCTCTCTCTCCTCCTCCTCTCTCTCTCTCTCTCTCTCTCTCTATATATATATAAATATATAAAATATATTTATTATTATATATTTTATAATATATATTATATACATATATATATATACAACAAACATATATATGATATATATGTGTGTGCATATATATATACTATATATAACATATCCATAGTATATACATGTGATTATAATCATTTTATAAAAGTCGAAACTGGTCAGGACCTACACCCAATCTCTCGTATTTTCATCACCTGTAGTAGTGTGTATATATGGATATATATATATATATATATATATATATATATATATATATATATATATATATATAGAGAGAGAGAGATGAGAGAGAGAGAGAGAGAGAGAGAAGAGAGAGAGAGAGAGAGAGATTAGAGGAATATACCTCTACGGAATTCTCAATTCAAATTTCATCTCCAATTTTTAAATGCTTGAAAGGTTCCCCATAAACCTGAAACCTTTAATAATACCTAAAAGTCCCTCATGATAGGCCTAGGTCCCTCGCTCAGAGTTCTCTGCTTCTACAGCAGAACTATTTTCATAATTAATGAAAAGCTTTTATGGAGAGCATTTAGAGGATATATTTATTTCACCCATACAAACTGACTGGTTATATATATGAAACCAAACAGGAAACGGGATTGCTATTTTTTCTCAAAGCCCTGTATGTAAGGCTTTTTCATCGCCATATATATAAAAAGACATAAATACGGTTCCTTTTATGAACGAAAGTCATTTACGGGAAAGATCAAAGTGCGTATAGTGTACAAGACTCCTATAATACACATTATAAGGGGCTTCACCTGACCCACCTTTCGTTCGGAGAGAGCAAGGCCGCACGTTCCCCCCCTCGCACCCCTCCATGCCGCAACCCCAAACCTTTCCCACCCCATGTCCCTACTTTAATTAGCGTACGAGAAAAAAATCGTCCACACACTCTAATGTAAGATAATTAATTAAACAGCCTCTCCGGGAGAATAGAAACTGGTTACCCATAGATATCGGCTCGGTGTTAACATTTAAAGGGAGAGAGAGAGGAGGAGGAGGAGAGAGAGAAAGAGAGAGAGGATCCCTGCTGTCGTTGCCGGCATTGCGTTTGTTTTAGTGTTAATTTTCGTGTTGTTGTTAAGCGAACCAGAGGCACGCAGGCAGGTATAGGAGCCTGTTAGCGATGTGTGGCATAGATGGGAGTATGAAGGGATGGTTGCTCCGGTGGAGGAGGAGGAAGAGAGGGAGAGAGAGAGAGAAAAAAAGAGAGAGCCTGGTGGAGTGAGACTAAGGTCGGGTGGCCATTCTCACACAGAGCTCCCAGGCATCAACAGTTCGCCCGCTCGACTCTCGCCCGCCTGGGTCTTCTTCTTCCTTGTGTAAGCGGAGCGAGGAAGGAAAACAAACAGACCACATCTGACACTACTATTTGTGTTACCGTTTCTCTTACTCGCTGTTACGTAATGTCATCTATTGCAGTGTCAGTTTTTGTGGTGACTGTTTCGTGACACAGTAGGAAGAACGAAACGGCATTGGATTTGTAACGACGAAATAATGTAGGAATTTATGTTATGAAAAGCTGAGATTCTTGTTATGACCGGTGTAGAGATATATGAATATCTTGTCAGTGTTTCAGTGTTTGACAGAGGTGACTTCGTGTGATAGCAAATGCTGTTTTATATTAAGATGTATTTATTCGGACAACAATATATGTTAAAGATATTCAAGAAAATATTCTGTATTTAGTTACATGTATGCATAATATTTGTGCACGAAATATATATGGATATGTTAACACAATTTTACATAACGAACACAGACACAAATGTACACGCACATACACACATTATATATATTATATATATATATATATAATATATATATAATATATATATATATATATATAGACACGTTAAAAGACAGTGTGAAAATAGTCAATCCATAGTTAATATTTGTTTGTTCAGATGTGCATTGTTGCGAACTGATAGTTTCAGTTTGTTTTTTCTACAGATATCAGAAAAGAAATATATTAAATGACACCAGAAAATGAATTATCCAATTAACGATTCCAGTAAAGGCCCATAACATTACTTTAGATAAAATCGGTATTTTTGAAAACTCCTCCAGTAATGTTATCCGTTTTCAACAAAATGGAAACTTCCTAGCTCTTAGAACCATATCTGTTATCAACAAAAGGAAGGAGAGTTTGTGAATAACTTCCTGCTACTTTGTGATTGATCAACTACTGACTGTGGCCACATAGGCATAGAAAAAAAAGTCTTTATATTGCATTCGTCTACTCCTGGCCCAGCATCATGACGGAATCCAGGTCACGTGATGGAAGTACCCCGTGTCAGGGTCAGCGGTCACAGCGTGGCTGGTGAGGTCTACCCGGATCTTGTCGATGGCAGAGGTAAATACTAAGAAAATGTAACACATCTGTTTTTGTTGTTAAAGTTATATTATATATATATATATATATATATATAGTATATATATGATATATATAATATATATGTGTGTGTGTGTGTGTGTGTGTGTGTGTATGTATGATAGTAACATCGAATCTCGTCGCTGGTAGTGGTGCTGATAACGATGGCAGAAACGGCTTAATTTTGTCGTACTACAGAACTAATGACGCTTTAGTCTATCCTTAGACAAAAACTATTTAATACTGCATGCCTTATAGTACTAATGACTATGGCAATGGCAAAAACGGTATAATGTTATCAATTGTATTGTAGTCATAACGCTCTAGCCTATCCTTAGACAATTGTTATTTAATAATACTGCATGCCATTAATAACGATAGGCACGAAAACAACAATAGAATTTTAGCGTTAGTACTACAGAACTAATAATGCAGTAGAGTATCCTAAGACACTCATTATTTAATACTAATAGAAGTGGCCTCAAAAACGAATATATTTTCATCATTAGTACTTCAGACCTAATAATGCTATAACCGGTCCCAAGGCAATCAGTATTTAATACTTCAAGCTATCCACAATGTTTCCAGTTATTGTACCCATTCAAAGCTTTTTTTTTTCTGTCATCAAACTCTCCCTTTCCAAAACAACACTGGCGTGCTTGAGCAATAACACTTTTTCCTTGAGCAACAACAATCTCCCGTGTTGTTTCTCCTTAACGCCGCGTTTTATTGCTACTCTGGGAATCAAGACTTTTCCCCTGGCCTTTAGCACGATGAATCTATGACATTTGGGTTACAAACTCCACCTCCGGCTGTCCTCCCCTTACCGACCAACCCAACCCTCACCCCACCCCGCCACCCCACCAACCTCCCCTTCCCCACATTAGACAGACAGACAAACGGATTCTCTCTCTCTCTCTCTCTCTCTCTCTCTCTCTGTAGATCTGAACACTTCCCAGTCTTCAGATGGGCGTTTTAATTTAAGAGCAGAAGTTCCGTTTATAGGCATTTATGCTTTGTATGTACGCTTTGCACGAGCCCGCACGCACACACACATACACGTATATATATATATATATATATATATATATATATATATATATATATATATAGATATATATATATATATATATATATATATATATATATATATATATATTATATATATAAAGGTAAATAGTATAAAGCCGCGAAGGAAAGTGAAACACTTACCTTCGTGGCTTACACGCATATATATATTATCACTCTAACACGTGATTCGTTAATCACATCTCCACAAGTAACCCACACACATGCAAACACAAATACATAGTATATATACTATATATAGTATATATTGTATGTGTATGAAATTTTATCAAGCATAAAATATTTACTTCCACAAATACGATGTACTTGCAACACAGTTCATAATGACCGCTCTATTAATTATACGTGAAATATAAAATACCACCAGGACCTAATTCTGACATTAAAATTGCAAATCATGGACTTTGTAATCCAAGCGGTGCAATTTCAAAATCAGCATTATGAAAAAATATAAGGCGATTAATTTTAATTGGTTGTGTACGAAATTACCAAATCCGCATAATCAATTAATTTTGTTGTTTATTTTTTAAATGTATTTTTCATTTTTGGCTTCCATGGCTTAGATCTGGCTACTCTTTCATATCTTCGTCTTTAGGGAGCTAGTTGTTAGTGTTATTCTTTCCGACGGTTTAAACGTATAGCTAAATACTATGGATCATGTATAATATATATATATATATATATATATAGTATATATATCTATATATATAATATAATATAAAAATATATAATGTATATATATAGATAGTCTCGTTAACTGACAGTGCAAAGATAATTAATCTATATTAATAAACGATCATTGACATCAGAAAAAATAACATTAGTACTCCCAGTCCAGTTTCTGCATAAGCCTACCTAACCACGTTGCCTCCATTTGACCCTGCATACCACTGAGACGTAGTAGACGGGGCATACGAAGGCAAGTAGGGGTATGGTCCTTGGCATCTGAAACTCACACTTCACTCTTGAGATGCTCATCTTCATCTTCGCTCCCGGATTCTTAGCAATCACAACAACAATTGTTTCGTTTTGCGATAGGAGTGGATCCCAGTCTCGAGTGGCCGGATTTATATCTGGGGAAAGTCTTTTGGGGTATTTTACTTTATTAAGGTTGAGAGTGGAATTATGACGTGGATTAGTGGGAATCATCGAAACAGCTTTGGTTTTCCCACTTTAGCTTTCTTTGCAGTTTGTTGTGTGCCAGCATTCTAAAGACATGCATTTTCGAAGATGCAACAAGTGCTCGGGTATAGTGTGTGTGTGTGTGTGTGTGTGTAATATATATATATATTTATATATATATATATATATATATATATATATATATCATATTGTGTGTATATACATATTTGTATACATATAGCTATATATATGTGATTGTAATATATATATATATATATATATATATATATATATATATATATATATATATATATATATATATCTGCCTTTGCATGCAAATACAGTTTCACGAGCGTCTATTGTTTTTCACGTCTGTACGAAACAAATGTTCTGAGAAGGAGAGAGAGAGAGAGAGAGAGAATTATTCACACCCAGCATAAATGTGCAAGACTTTTGTTATGCGTTATTCACACAACAAGAGAACAGCTGAGATATTCGTGGTATCACCCTTTCAATATTGAGCACTGTATATATATATCCAGACATACCTTCATTTGCATCATTATTGAAGTGCTCGTTTAAAAGTTGCACGGAATAACAAAGAGCACCATAGGCAAATTTTATCCACAACTAATTTGTTATAGATTACACGCCATTGCAGAGAGCTATCCTAATGCAATCACTTAATTATCCCGCTTATTTTGGAATAACATTTAGCTCCTATCGTTTCTCACTAAATAGGATTCTTTTGGAAGTTGCTTCGGAAAGTTTTATAAATATTTGTAGATTAAGAATAAGAATTAGAATTTGTTTTAGTTTATGAGAATGAGTTAATTATATATATAATATATTTATATATACACGTTATATATGTATATATATGCACACACACGCACACACACACACACACACACACACCAACACACACACATATATATAAATATATATATATATATATATATACATATATATGTGTGGGTGTGTGTGTGTGTGTGTATTGTATGTTATAATATATATATATATATATATATATATATATATATATATATATATATATATATATGTATATTACAAATATTGTAATATAGGGTCTGTTGGTAGCGCCCTGACCTTTCATTTTCATTTGAGAGACCGGGGTTCGATCCCAATTTAAGTTAAAAGTTTGTGTGTATATGTATGATAGTATATATATCTGTAAATTTTACATTTCTAGGAACAAGGATATTCAGCACATGTTCCTTTGAGCTAGAATTTAGCGAAAGGCTGAAAAAAGTTAAATCAAACACGTAGCAGGCCGAGTAAGATATGGGAATAAAACTGACTGAATTTGCATACGACAGTAAGATTATAGATGGGCCTAGTGCGATCTTTATTGCTAAGTGACATAAATTATGGAACGACCATTGAGGTTATACCTATATAAAATAAATGGCCAATTTGAGAATAATGCCTAATAGAGAATACCTCTCTCTCTCTCTCTCTCTCTCTCTCTCTCTCTCTCACTTGTAAAGAAAGACAGACTTCATCCATTATCAACATAACAAATTGAACCATACTCGTCCGGAATAACATTATGTCGCTGCTAAAATCTATACCATGTCTTCACTTCATGTAATTAAAAAAAATGTTCCTTTTTTTTTTCTTAGTTATAATCACGGAACTCCGTCGCCCTGGGCATCAGCTTTCACGTTTTTTCGTTTCCTTCAAAGATTCCGAGGGGAAATCAAGAAGTTTGGCCTTTCGTCGTTGTCCTTAGCCGGAAATAAGATGAAATAAAAAAATTTTCTCACAAGAAAATATGTACTATATTCTTCAGCAGTTCGTTTTCGTTGCTGTCCTAAATTGAAAGTGAAATTATATATATATATATATATAATATATATATATATATATAATATTATTAATATAATTATATATATATATATATATATGTATGTATGTATTTTTTTTGGTATTTTTGTATATATATATATATATATATATATATATATATATATGTATGTAGTATGTATGTTTTTTTATATATAATTATATATATATTATATAATATATATAAATATATATTATATATATGTATATAAAATATATATATAGAGAGAGTATATTCATCAAAGGTTCGTATGTAGTTCTCGGTATGCTTGTGTTATATTAGTCCTAGAGGCAAGATATGAGGACATCTCTTTAAGCAGAAGCCTGGACTGATTAAGTAAATGAACATTATTAGATTGTATCTCGAGAGGTCTTGTTTGTACGTATCCTTTGCAAGTGTACATTATATATATATATATATATATATATATATATATATGTATATATATATATATATATATATATATATATATATATATATATATGACCGCATGCACATAGGACGTACACACCCGTGTGTATAAATAATACATAAATATATATATGCATGTATTATATATATACATATATATGTATATATATGTGTGTGTGTGTGTGTGTGTGTGTGTGTGTGTGTGTGTGTAACTGAATCACGAAAGTTAGGAACGTGATAAATCCATAAATAAAGAAATACGCCACGAAGGAAATAAGCAACAAAGTATCCCGCGAGACCTTTCGACGTCTCTCGGATACTCCGTTGTTTATTTTCCTTCGTGGCGTATATCTTTATATATATATATATATATATATATATATATATATATATTATATATATATATATATATATATTAATCCGAAACAAAATACTTCATGTAGATCCAGAATCTTGAAGGATCAGCCGCTTTGAGACGAAATCCCAAAATTAATAAAATCAAGCAATATTGAAACGGTAATTAAGGTGTACTAAATATTTTGTGTATTTGTTCGTCCTTGCCTGCCAGTGTGATAAGCTCGAAATATTAAAATATTCAATATTTGTTGTCGTATTTTCTTTTTTGTAAATTACATCGACAACAAAAATACTTACTTCGTGTTCTTTTACAAATTACATCAAGAAGGAAAAAGGTTACACTACGATCAATGTAATGGACCGGGTTCTCCTACAATAATCTCTCCGTAGGGGAGGTAGTGTAGGCATTAATTAAGGTTCTTTGCAGCGTGCCTTCGGTCCCTAGCTGCAATCTCCTTCGTTTCTTATACTGTACCTCCTTTCATATTCTCTTTCTTCCACCCTACTTTCCACCCTCTCTAACAATTGTTTCATAGTGCCACTGCGAGGTGTTACTCCTGTAACACCTTTTAAACTTTTACTCACAATTTTTGTTTTCAGCGCTGAATGGCCCTATAGATTCCTGTACTTGGCCTTTGGCCTAATTCTGTATTCATTTCATTTCAACTACAATAATCCAATACATTTCACCAAAACTTTAGGAAATATCTTGACCTTTGACATGGTTTGAAATTTTCAGACGTTAATGTTTTGTCTGCGTGCCCTCTCGCAGACATCTGCTGTTCTCTGGGTGAGGGCAGATGCCTCTAAGGTCAAAGGTCATTTGACTGTTTAATAATGGTGAAAAACAAAATTTAAAAAATAATAGCAGGAAAACGTTTAAGCATTCTTACGAGAGCTAAGCTTCTGCCACCCTTAATGGCTTCTTATTTGAATGGCAAAGTTGGGAAT
>NC_061096.1:40537647-40540147 GCF_015104395.2 Macrobrachium nipponense
ATGGTTCTTGTTTTCAACAAGGTCTAGTGACTTTGAAGAAGGAGTCTGTGCAAGAATTGTAATACACAGATGAGATGTTAGATATTTACCAAGTTCATTAATATTTCCATCAAAAGCTTCCCTAACCTCGTAGTGGGGGGCCGGTGGTGTTTAGGGTTAGTGCGTCAGTGCTCCTCATGCGGTGCGGTGTAGGCATTACTTAAGGTTCTTTGCAGCATCCCTTCGGCCCCTAGCTGCAACCTCTTTCATTCCTTTTACTACTTATATCTCCATTCATATTATCTTTCTTCCATCTTTCTTTCCACCCTTATCTAAACAATTGTATAAATATCATTTTCAGCGCTGGATGACCTCATAGGTCCCAGCACTTGGCCTTCGACCTAAATTTTGTATACCTTGAAATATGAAGTTTTCCATGTGCAAGATCATGACGTCATTGTTTACCTTCGTTCTCCCGTAATGAGAGTTGAATCTTTCTTTCAGTCTTCTCTCAATCTAGCCGTGAAATATAACTGTAAAGATCTTAAAGACTTCTCCATTATTTTCAAGAGACTCTCATCATTTACAGCAATGAAGGAGAAACACCATCGTATTAAAAATAAAATAAAATACAGAATCTGACTCCAGCGTCAGCGCGTTTTTCGGGATGTTAAGAATATGCATTAATTTCTCCTCATTAAGGTCCGTCTTTGAAGTCTCACGTTATAGCATCGTTATACCGTGACTTTCTCTTTGACGTTTAAGTATAGAAGCATAGTAAATTATGCCACGGATGAGAGAATTCTTCAATAAATAAGTTATTCGACTTTTCCAGAATTTGTCTGTTTTGTGGAATGTAAAATTCAGTAGTGTGGAGGGTTAATTAAATGGCTATCAAAGGCTGTAGAGAATTACCCCGATTGAGCAACAAGGCCACGTTTTACTTCTTCATTCTAGACAGGAGTAGGACGATTGATTTGGTATCTGATATATACTAAATAATATATATATATATTATATATATATATATATATATGATATATAGATATATATTATATAGATATATATATATATAGAATATATATATATATATATATATATATATATATATATCTATATATATCCAATATTATATATATAGATATATATATAGATATATATAGATATATATATATATAAATATATATGTATATAGATATAATTATTATATATATATATATTTATATATACATCATTACACAAAACAAACAAAAACATGTTCTTCATAATAAAATAAAAAAAAAACGCATCCAGAGCTATTATATGGTGTGTTCCTAAACCTATTTATTGTAGCTAAATATCCAAATAAGCATATAAACAGGTAGATAAATAGATAGACTGTAAAAAAAATCATTTCTTTCCATTAGCCCCATTTTCTTTCCATTATTAGATTTTTCCCTTCCACCTCCTTTTCCTCGCATTTTCCTGTCCCTTCGGTACCTTCTTACCTCGGTAATACTTCTCCACTGAGAGGTCGTTTCACGACCGTCTTTCATTTAGATATTCTCCCTTGTCCTCGTAAAATTCCTTTGTCCTCCTTCCTTTCTTTCTTCCCTTTTCCTTCAGAATTTTTAATCTCGTCTCCTCTCTTCATTTCAGACTCCTCACTCTCTGTCAATATTTCCGAGAACCTTCATCACTTTGATGTTTATGCCAGTGATTCGCTCCTTTTGGTCACGGAGGCTTCAGTCACTTTTCGGCATACTCTCTCTCTCTTTCTCTCTCTCTCTCTCCCCAGTGCTTTGCATATACTTCTGTACCTCTATTATGTATCTGTTATTAGAAACTAAAGAGAGACTCGATAAATAAAAGATATAACTATTTCCATATGACGTTGAACTACTTTACAATTATGTAAGTTTTTTGTCATTCTATTTATTAATCCAACTTGTTCATTTCGCATTATTTTTGTTTTATTGTTTTGATAACGTCATACACTTATATTCTTAAATTCACAAGTTTATAAAAACATATCTGACAAGAGGGCGTTTATACTGCCTAATAAAACCACTTGCATCACTGTTTTCCTTTAAAAGGTCTGAAAAGGGTGTTCTGCATTGAGTTAAAGATACAGGAGTTTTAGGATAGGATATTTATGATTTATTAATTAGGATGAAAATGTGAAAAATGAATAATGTGTATGTTACGCAGTACAGAAGAATGATTTCTGATGAAATATTGCGTATTCATTTTAATTTTCGTTGGTGAAACAAGGCTCTATTTTCCCGTAGACTTTAAGCATGTTTTAATTTACTTCAAGTTGGGAATATAATCTTTACAACTTACACGTGAGCGGAAAATCTTGCACGCGTCCCGAGTAAGATCGAGGTCGGATCACACATTGTTATGTTCTCAAATTCAGCTGTTTGCGGAAATGGATTTTATTAGAGGAATCCTGCTGTACTTCATTAATATAAGCCCATACATCACTGTTGACAAACATAATGGTAAAAGCAGACACATATCCTGTGGTCACTTAGAA
>NC_061096.1:40550147-40565147 GCF_015104395.2 Macrobrachium nipponense
CACTTAATGTGGTTGCAGGCACACCTGGCGTTGTATCGAATACATTCAGTGGTGAATTTATGCATTTATTCAGTTTTTAATCTATTCTCGTCGTTCTATTTCCAATTTGTTTTCTTCTTACTCATTGTCTGTGCTTTTGTAGACGCTTGTCTGAATTGCATCATTCTCCATTGTGAAGGAAAAGGCTGAATTTGCATTCTTTATGACTAAATATTCAATCATTTACTCAACTAAAAATGGAGAATGAAATTGGCCGATTCATATGAGTCTCTTAAAAAGTGGTTGGCATTTATAAGAGAGTTCCACATTGTAACGTATTCACACAAGAATCTTGTTATTTGAGATTTATTCACATACGAATCTTGCTGTGTGAGATTTATTTACATAAGAATCTTTTTATATGAGATTTATTAACATGAAAATCAACAAAGGTGAAATTTATTCTCACAAGAATCTTGTTATGTGAGATTTATCCTTACAAGAATCTTGTTATATACGAGATTTTTTCGCATGAAAATCTTCAAAGGTGAGATTTATTGACGAGAAACTCGTCAAATGTGATATTTATTCACATGAATAATCGTCAAAAGGGAGATTCACTCAAGAGAGTCTTCAAAGGTGAGATTTATTCAAATGGAAATTCTCAAGTGTTATTTATTCATATGAGAATCTTCAAAGTGAATTCCACTCATTCCAAAACCCTCAAAAATTAATTACTCCCTAAGAAACTTAAAAAGAAAAGAAAAAATACGCCATAAGACCTGTTTATTCACTAACCTGGAAAATTCAAAACAATATATCCTAAGCTTCCTCGGAAAATCCTGTCTTCTTCTTCTTCTTCTTCTTCTTCTTCTTCTTCTTCTTCTTCTTCTTTTTCTTCTTCTTCTTCTGCAAAGCTTCAGAAATGGACTGAATTTCTGCCATTCCAAAAGCGGAGGGACTCACTGACTGACTGACTGAGCAGGTTCTCGCTAGGGGGATAAAAATCAATAGGCATTATTATTCCAGGACCTTAAAGAAGATCAATTTCTCGTTGAAGAGGCTTGAAGGAAATAGCTTTTCCACCCTTGGCGAGTTATTCAGGTAGTGAGGTATATGTGTTGTAACCTATACTATATATTATATATTATTATAATATATATATATATAGTATATATATATATATATATATTATATATATAATATTTAAATTATAATAAATAATATTAATATTAAATATTAATATATTATATATATAATATAATATATATATATATAATATTTATTTATTATATATATATAATATATATGTATATGTAGTGTGATATATTAAATATATACAATATATATATATATATATATATATATATATATATATATATATATAATATATATATATATTCACATATATATATAAAATATATAAATATGCATGTATATTCTCTCTCTCTTCTCTCTCTCTCTCTCTCTCTCTCTCTCTCTCTCTCTCTCTCTGATTTTAATAATAGTTTTCTCATTAGACGTCTTCCTCTGGTCTAAATTTCTTTGATTTCGGGTCATTAGATGAAGGTGAGATTAAATTTCAGTTACTTTTGGATAAAACTTTTAATTAAAACTCTGTCAGGACCACATTTCTTTATTTGTTTTGATTTTTGTCTCGTGACAAAATATTTGCAAATCCCTCCCCGCCATTGGCTCAAGAAGGCGAGTTTCTGTTATCACAGAACATTAGACAAAATGAATGTCTCTTTGCAGATGCCTTAAAGAAACCATTCTTATTGTGGGAGAGAGGGTGTTGATCGCTAATGAATTTAACACCAGAAGAATAGAAACAAGTTTCCTAAATCTGCAATTATTGGGGTCTTATTTTGACCCCTGGAAATTATTATTATTATTATTATTATTATTATTATTATTATTATTATTATTATTATTATTATTATTATTATTAATATTAATATTTCAGTAGATGAAACGTATTCACATGGACAAGCACTTGAAATTCATGCTTCCAAAGAATGCTGGTTTCATCACCTCCATATGAATAGGGTTCCTCTTATGAATAATAATAATAATAATAATAATAATAATAATAATAATAATAATAATAATAATAATAATAATAAGAATAATAAACAATAATAATAATAACAATAATAATAATAATAATAATAAAATAATAATAATAATAATAATAATAATAATAATAATACTGAAAATGAAAAAAAAAACTCGCTAATTTCGAGATTTTTCCAAAAATACTTTTTTTGACTTCGCTAAACACCCCCACTCCTTTTTTTTTTTCTCATGACTTTTGGAAAAGCTGTCATGGCACGCTTGCTGACCTCTTTCGCAAGGATTACCTGCTGCCCTATTTATTCCTGGCCATGTTGAAGAAAAAAGAAATGAAAAAGTCGAAATGTTGGACACCTCCAACAATTATTTTTTCCTTTCAGTTTAACCCGCATTCTTTTTGGGCAATGTGGAAAGAATTATTTGGCAATGTTTTATGGATATAATATGTATATATATATTTATATTTATGTGTGTATGTATGTGCATACGTATACATATACGTATACATATGTATATATATATATATATATATATATATAATATATATATATATACATGTATGTATGTATATATATATATATGTGTGTGTGTGTGTGCTTGTGTATAATTTCGAAACGCTGAAGTCAGGGACATTATTCATTTAAGTAAAAGGATGGATTTTAGGGAGACTTGTATTTGTAAGCAGAGGAAAATGAATGATGAAGACTCGGTGAATGTTTTATTCATTGTATGTCAGCTTGGAGTTGAGTCTAACTATTTTGTGCATTAAGGTTGATTCTAACGAAGAACAAATTAAAACTTCACTATTTTTTCATAAGAATAATATTGAAGTTACTTTATTCAGTACTTTAGCTGCGCTCTATGCAAATCAGTAATACATATATCATCAGAATGCTTTGTCTTGACTTAAATCTAAATCACTTCTTTTACATATGAATGGAATGATTGACACAAACAGCAAAATATATATGATAATAAATTGCAAAGAATAAATATAATCTATAGTTATTGTATTCAGCCTTAAGGTCACCTTTGCCTTTAAATTAAGCATGAAGATTTTTATCTACATTTTATTGGAATGATTCGCGAAAAAGAGAGAAAAATATATGGTAATTTATTCCAAAGGATAAATATGCTGTATTGTTATTGTATCCCACCCTGAGAGCAACTTTGCATATGAGTTAAACATAAAACTTTTGATTTACATTTTAATGGAATGACTCACGCATAGAGAAAAAATATACGGTAATTTATTCCAAAGAATATATATACAATATCCTTACCGTATCCAGCCTTATATCGTTATTGTATCCCGTCTTAAGAGAAGCATCCGTGCAAACCTAGAAATTCATGAATGAACTCGGCTACCGAAAAGGCAGGCAGACGCCTCATTTATTGAAGTCTCTCTCTCTCTCTCTCTCTCTCTCTCTCTCTCTCTCTCTCTCTCTGGTTGTTTTCTCTTCATATGAATTCCTCAAGAGTAACGCGGCTTTAAAGGTCTACGGGCGATGGCGCTGGAGCCTCCGAATTTTCACGGAGCAAAAGGAGAAAAATTTCCTCTGTGTGTCTCATTTTTCGCTCAAGCTCTGTGGCTAGTGATCATTAATCGTATTTTGCTTGGTTGCGCTCGACTGATCTTTGAAATTCGCATAGAAATTGACAATAAATAGTTTATGGACGCTTTAGGCTGTGATAGTCTTTAATTGTTTTATTTTATTGTTGTCGTATCATCAGTGTTCATTGACCTGAAAAAAGCGCCTCAGTGGCGTGATCGGTATGGACTTGCCTGCCACCTAGGTGGCTGCGAGTTCGATTCTAGGGCATTCCATTGAGGTGTGCGATATGTGTATTTCTGGTGATAGAAGTTCACTCTCGACGTGGTTCGGAAGTCACGTAAAGCCGTTGGTCCCGTTGCTGAACAACCTCTGGTTCCATGCAACGTAAAAACACTATACAAACATTCTATTGACCTGATAAATCGTACAGGAAATGACATTAAATGGTTTAAATAAGTTTTAGGCTTGGTAATCCAAATTGTTTTATTTTAGATGATTTGTCTATTGTTGTCCTACTATCAATGTTTATTGAGCTGAGAAATCGTACAGAAAATGACTGATTATTTTAGATGATTGTTTATTATCATCTACTGCTTTTTTACCTATTAGCATTGCTATTGTGTTATTGATTTCATTACCCTAACTATATCGTCGTGGCATTATTATTATTATTATTATTATTATTATTATTATTATTATTATTATTATTATTATGACCGGCACTTGCACAGAACCAGTACAAAAAGAGGCATGATTCATTGGTAAAAGCCCTTCTCTAGAGCCTGTGCAAGAAACATCAGCTACCTTGCAGTAATAAGTGGTACGAGCACCATCCTGAGGGGTGATAGAAAACGATCAGGCAAAGATCCCCTCTGGGACTATGGTAATCAGAAACACAATAGGGTCGAATACGATGCAAAATAGACCAGACGTGACGTTGATTGACAAAGTCAAGAAGAAAGTATCACTCATTGATGTCGCAATACCATGGGACACCAGAGTTGAAGAGAAAGAGAGGGAAAAAATGGATATGTATCAAGATCTGAAAACAGAAATAAGAAGGATATGGGATATGCCAGTGGAAATTGTACCCATAATCATAGGAGCACTAGGCACGATCCCAAGATCCCTGAAAAGGAATCTAGAAAAACTAGAGGCTGAAGTAGCTCCAGGACTCATGCAGAAGAGTGTGATCCAAGAAACGGCGCACATAGTAAGAAAAGTGATGGACTCCTAAGGAGGCAGGATGCAACCCGGAACCCCACACTATAAATACCACCCAGTCGAATTGGAGGACTGTGATAGAGCAAAGAAAAAAAAATAATAATGATAATGCCACGACGATATAGTTAGGATAATGAAATCAACAACACAATATTATTATTATTATTATTATTATTATTATTATTATTATTATTATTATTATTATTATTATTATTATTATTATTATTATTATTAAAAAAACATCGTAACCAAATTAGTCACCAAAATGGCGAAATAAATTCAGGTTAGGTGTAAATGTATATTTACATAGTAAATGTTTTTAAATTATGTGTATACTTACATGAATGTGCATTATTATTGTTATTGTTTTTAATATAACCAATAACAAAATTATGTAAATACTGAGGGGGAACACTCTTCAGGTGTTTCGAACTTTTGCATATAATACCATTTATTATTATTATTATTATTATTATTATTATTATTATTATTATTATTATTATTATTGTTGTTGTTGTTGTTGTTGTTGTTGTTGTTGTTGTTGTTGTTCGAGAGATGAATCCTGTTCATACGTAACAAGCCCACAGGGGCCAGTTAGTTGAAATTCAAGCTTCAAAAGACTATGGTGTTCATTGGAAAGAAGTAACAGAAGGTATGGGAAATACAGAAAGAAGAGATCACACATTTAAAAAAAGAAACGAAAATAATAGATAAGTAGATAAAAACGTTAGTTAATTATAAAAATACAAAAAGAATTGTATTAGGGAAGTAATACGTGGCATCTTCGCTTCAACATTTTGTAGTTCCAGTTGTATGGACATTCTCAGGGAGCTGGTTTATAGGACCTCATTATTATTATTATTATTATTATTATTATTATTATTATTATTATTATTATTATTATTAACATCGCACATTCAATAACGACCCTCATCTCTCATCCACAGTCGAGAACGACAACACAGGAGCCATCAGCAGACAGGCGGTGATCGCCAGCAGCAGGGCGTCCAGACGATCTCACTCCCTCCTCCCGGAGAACGCCGCCATGGTACGGAGGGCGCGGATCAACATGTCACGCAGAAGGAGGGGCTTCACGGCCGTCGTGCTGGGCGAGGTTCAGGGGGACACCCACGATCTGGCGGCGGCATTCGGGCACGATTCGCCCCAACCGCCCACGAATAAGCCTCAGTCGTTAGCGCAGAGGAGGGTAAGAATAGGGGGGTTTTGTGGCTTTTGAAATGTGGTGATCAATTGCCGGAGATTAGGGAGTGTCTTATCTGATTCGTCTCCAGAATCATAATTTAGAATTTTATCTTCTATGCGGTAATCTTTTTTTTTTTTATTATTATTATTTATTTATCAGTTCTCTCTCTCTCTCTCTATCTCTCTCTCTCTCTCTCTCTCTCTCTCTCTCTCTTAATACCCACTGTAAATTAAAGTGGTGGAAATAGGTATTATTATTATTAGTAGTAGTAGTAGTAGATAGAATTCTCTCTCTCTCTCTCTCTCTCTCTCTCTCTCTCTCTCTCTCTCTCTTCTCTCTCAAAAGCAGCAATAGCTTCTGTAAAATCATAATTATCTAGTAATACATTTTTTCCATAACTGTTTATATGGTTTGTCTGCGTAACAACGATGTTCAAGTGGAAATACAATACAGTAAGGTATATTACTATATTTAATTTTTATTCTAGATAGTTTTCTAGAGATTTTAAATGAATGTTAGGTGACAGTCTACCGCCGGACTGACGAAAATCCTCTTTAGAAACTACAGACATCATCTTATGCCCCTTGGAGTCATCAAAGCCATCCCCGCCTCATGAATTTTGTAGCGTTCAGGCTTCTCCACATATGCGACTGATTTTGTTTTAAATCACGGGTTATCAATAATGCAGAGACACGTTCTAACCTCCCCCTCCTCATCCTCCTCTCTCTCTCTCTCTCTCTCTCTCTCTCTCTCTCTCTCTCTCTCTCTCTCTCTCTCTCTCTCTCTGAAGTGAGTGTAAAAGTCATCATGTATGATTATATATCTATGAACATGACTACGTGTATAGATCTCCTGTCTGGAATAGTGCGTAGGAAAGATAAACTGAAACAAACAGAAGGAAAGACACTTTAAAAAAATGAGAGTTGAATTCTAGCCTGTAAAGAGAGACAAGCCAGAACAATTAACAAGCTTTGCTAAAGCATTCCTCTGCCGTTCAGTGCGCCAGAGACACTGACCCAATGAATGAACAAGGAAACAACAAAGAAATGCTTTTATGAATCAGTATTATTTTATGTGATGCATGACATCAGTTACAATGAATTATGAACGAGAGCAAAACCTGGGGCGATTGAAAACATGAAATAGATGGACGGAATAATCGAGAGCAATAGTTGAAGAGGTGAATAAACTAATACGAACAAGAGGAATAACGATAAATACACGAAAGCAGTTATAATGAATTATGAGCGGTAATAAAACCTGGAACGAATGAAAGCATGAAATAAATAGACAGAATAGTCGGGAGTAATAATGGACAAAATTAATAAACGGATAGGAACAAGAGGAACAGAGATGAATACACGAAAGCAAGAATAAAAACCTGGAACAAATGAAAACATGAAATATATGGATGGAAAAGGAACAAGCGGAATAAAGATAAATAAACGAGTAGTAATAGATAGTAATAGATGAATTATGAAGATGAATAAAAAACCAGAAACGAATGAAAACATGAAAGATATGGACGGAATAGTCGACAATAATAACGGAAGAAAAGTTGATAAACATAATAACAGCAAGATGAACGCACGAAAGCAATTGTAATGAATAAAGAATAAAACCTGAAACGAATAGAAACGTGAAATAAATGGACAGAATAGTCGAGAATAATAATGGAAGAAGTGAATAAACGAATGGGAGCTCGAGGAATGAAGAGGAAATCCAATAAGCAAGGAATGCATGAGGAGAGGGAGGCAACCAAAAGGGCCCATATGACACCTAATAGAATGTAATCGGAACCTCCACTTTACCTGCCGTTCAATTCTCCCTCCTCCCCTGGCACCTGTTTGGAAGTGAAAGACTCTCTCTCTCTCTCTCTCTCTCTCTCTCTCTCTCTTTTGACTGTTGCTTTTTCCTGTCTTTCTGTTTACAATGACTGTTACTGTGTCCTGTGATATAGAGACTCTCTCTCTCTCTCTCTCTCTCTTTGACTTGCTTTTTCCTGTCTTTCTCTCTTTGACTGTTGCTTTTTTCTTTCTTTCTGATACACACTCTCTCTCTCCTGACACCTGTTTGGAAGTAAAATATTCTCTCTCTCTCTCTCTCCTCTTTAAGGTCCTTCGCCTCCTCTCTTTCGAAAGGAGTTCCTTTAATTTGAGCCATCAGCTCTGCCCACAGTTGGCCTCGTTTTGTGTCTGTGTTACTCTCGCCTGCCTAAATTAAGGCTATTCTAATAATTATTCGCATGTCTCGGAGGTTGCCGTGTCTTATTCATCACGCCACTCTCTCTCTCTCTCTCTCTCTCTCTCTCTCTCTCTCTCTCTCTCTCTCTTTCCGAAGACTCCATCTTAAACTTCCTCCAAAGCCATCACGCGCCAATTCATGTGTTATTTTCACACGGTCCAATTTTTAAAGAATGCTGTGCGCCACGCAATGCTCTCTCTCTCTCTCTCTCTCTCTCTCTCTCTCTCCTCTCTCACAGCCTGTTGTTTCTTCCTCTTCGGTCTCCGTGAACCTTTGAGACGCATTTGCAAAGTCACACCTTTCAACCAAGTTAACCTTCTTCTTCTTCTTCTTCTTCTTCTTCTTCTTCTTCTTCTTCTTCTTTGTTATTTTTTGGGTCCAAATCTGTGTTCCATACTTCCAGCAGGGCTTCCATAACGGCAGGCAATTCCAGGAACTCGCAAGTTAAGCAGCTTTAAGAATGATTGACAGACGGCACGATTCCCCAACCTCCAATAATATAGCAACACCGGTATCTCTCTCTCTCTCTCTCTCTCTCTCTCTCTCCCTCTCTCTCTCTCTCTCTCTCTCTCTCTCTCTCTCTCTAACTTTTGTGTGTGCTTGTGTTCATTTCAAAACGTGATATTTCGGAAATATCTGCTTTGTTATTCATGCAGTGATAATAGAAAAATTATATATGTATGTATGTATATATATATATATATATATATATATATATATATATATATATATATATATATATATATATATACGCAGGAAGGTTGGGGCATCTGGAACGCCGTAGATTTAAAATGAATAGGATGGAGAAAAGCCAGCGTAACATCATACATTTATTTTCCAAAATTTTCGAGACTTTCGAAAATTTGGAAAATACATGTATGATGTTACGCTGGCTTTTCTCCATCCTATTCATTTTATATATATATATATATATATATATATATATATATATATATGCACATAATACATATTGTGACCGCGTATACATAGAGATTTCTTTGCTACTGTGTGGGTCTAGTCTATTAGTATCTGTCCCTTATGGATAATACCTTCAAGGAAGAGCGAAGGATTACCTCTGAAATTCCCAAGAATATTCAGTATGTGGTTTAGTGGTCTTGTTATTGAAAGTGGAAAAATCTAATCACTGAAATTATGAATAATGTAGAATATATAGAACCTAACCAGGATAGATGAAATAGTTTATTTAAGCCTTTCGATCCCAAGTATAAATTTATGAACTTGATTCTCATCGCGTTCCTAAATTCTTGATTCGGGGAAAGGGGTGGGGAAGTATAAAGGTGTAGGGCAGCTCGTAATCTAGTCAAATCGTACTCAATTCAACTCGGAGCCTGGTCGACTCGTATCCAGGTCCACTCGTACCTGCTTCACCTCGAGACCTGGTCGATTCGCACCCAATAGCATTGTTTAATTAGCAATCGGAACCTATGCATGGTAACGAATATCATTTATGTTCTGACACCGACGAGTTCCTTAGCTGATTTCGCAATCACTGAAGAATATTTCTAAATGGTAGCTATTCCTTACCAACAATACAAAATAAGACTTAGTTCCAGTGAAAGTAACTCCCCTACAGGTATTCAGTAGACTTCGGTTAGTGACGGTACAGTTAATGCAGTCTTGGGTGCTTAATTCTTGATACAGTGACCAGAGGGAGTTGGATTGGTTAGATAGCGAGATAAAGATATCCAGAAAATAATGGAGATAAGAGCAAGGATCTGAAGGCGGGACTGAGAAAACAGGTCAGTTTTGCTAAGAAGTCGTAGTTAGAGAAGGTGGACAGCAAGATTGAAGAAAATAAGCTGGGATGGAGGTAAAGTAAGAGGCTTCATAGTGATTTGTTTGTTTGAACTATGCACAAAAAGTATTTCCATTAGTGAATTACGTAAGAATCTAATGTGCTTTTATGAGGAACGCATAGCAAATGCATGTGCACAATTAAAAATAAAAAGCACTCCAATACAGCGTATTAATTGAAAGTAAATGTAGAATGTACGTGTAGTGCACTGTACATTATAATCGTTCAAGAATTACCATGCTCCATTTTGTACCTGATATGTTAAGTAATTTCTAGCGGTAAATTGCATAATTCTTCAGAACATCTTTCGACCTAAGAGAATCTCAGGAGAGAGCCATCGTATTCTAAGTGAAGATATGGGAAATAATTTATCGGAAATATTCTACCCACGAGCTTTCGAAGACTCTAATAGGAACATTTAACCATAAAAAGGCAGTATTTATTGCGTATCAGCGATGACCAAAATACACTTTCGATATTGACCGTTACATTATATATTTTACCATAAGCTTTGAAATTTGTGTTTTATCGAAGACTGCCAAAAATATTGTATTCTTTCCGGCTGAAGATCACACAATAGTCGTTTACCATTTTAATCCGTGTTCCTACGTGACCGCGCGAAAAATAGAGCAATTTAATGGCCTTATCCCAAGCCTCGTCTTTTAAATGAGAGGATTCTATGAATCAGGGGAATCAGAAGAAAAGAGGGAAATTCGTAAATATGTAGAGGGAAAAATCAGAGGGCTAACAGTGCAAGATGTAGTCACCTATTATCCTTAAACACGAGGAACTATTTTACTTCATTTTTGTTTATGCTAATTCTCCTTTTCGTATAAGAAATGAAATCAGATCCATGAGATAAAATGTTAAGTCTTTAAAAATAAATAAAAAGTCGGCTTGTGGTAACTTCTGCCTTTGTAAATGCTGATTAGCAAAATTCTGAACGAGAAAATATGGTAATTCGCCAATAATTTTCTCGGTTTTTCGTATAAGAAATGAAATCAAATCCATGAGATAAAATGTTGAAAATCATAAAAATCGCTTGTGCAACAAGCCTTGTAAATGCTGATTACCAAAACGAAATGAGGAAAATATTGGTAATTGTCAAAATCATTAAGATTCATATTTTCTTTAGTTTAAAACTGAATAATCTAGAGTAGGTTTTGTTTTCATCACAACATTCAGTCACGTCTTTTATCCCCGAGTCTTTCTTTCATTTCTCCTGTAATTGTTTGTTCTAAATGAAGGAGGAATTGAAGCATAAAGAACTAAACAAACTGCAGGAAAATCTTTTGAAGCAAAATTCCCATATCTAATAGGATCACGTTCACTAGTTCGCTCTCGCACATTTCTCAAATTTCTCCCTCCTCCTCCTCCTCCTCCTCCCCTCCTCCTCCTCCTCCTCCTCCTCCTCCTCCTCCTCCTCCTCCCAAAACCTCACACATCCACCTTCGATTTTATGATTACATCTTTAAAGCATTTTCTTTCTGCTGCGATTCACTCCTGGTCAAATATTCTCTCTCTCCTCTCTCTCTCTCTCTCTCTCTCTCTCTCTCTCTCTCTCTCCTCCTCTCTCTCGGAATACTGGAATACTGAGAGATATTTCTGGTCTCGGGTGATTAATCATCTCGGCGTCTCTTGCAAGTTATGACCTCATTGTGTCTCTCGTAAAGAATCGGATTCGTGTGTTTGAGGTACATGACTGTTTGTTTTGGTTTTAAGAAAAGGCTTTGTTGTCTCTGGGACTGAGTGAATTCATGTGCTCATATTGTGAACTGTTTCTTGTATCCCAGATATATGTAGAAATTAAATCACCAAGCCTTATTTTCAGCGCTGAATAACCTCATAGGTCCGAGCGCTTGGGCTTTGGCCTTAATTTTAAAATTCAGTATCAATACCCTCCTCTATATGAGATCTGGTAACTACCTGAGACATTTCTATGCATTTTCAAGCAATATCTAGGAATCACTGCTTGCGGTCGATAACTTAAGACCTTCCCTCTTCTCCGGCCCTGTATCACTCAACATTCACTCGCGGATTCATGCAGAGGCATACATGCACATAATCATACATATACATGCACGCCCTTATGCAAGCTCGCTCACATATAATTACCCATCGTGCATATGCATAAAGTCTTGGCATTAAGCTTCGTCGTAGATTATCTTTCCCCGTCAAGACGAAATGAGAATATGATCGACTACGGGTGGTCCATGATTTGGATAAGAGAAAGGGGGTCCAAGTTTAGTTTTCTGTAAAAGGAAACTATTGTGCCGGTGTCGCATATAATTTGCACTCCCTTGAATTTCGACTCCCCCGTCATTATTATAGGTATAAAAGTAACTCCCCATTCGTTATTAAACGTATGATTTGCACTCCCCCACTCCATATTAAATAAAAAAAAGCCAAGCGAAGCTAAGCCATGCCATGCCAATCACTTTAAAGGCCAAGCCAAGCCATGATATGTCAAGAACTCTAAAAGGCAAGCAAAGCAAAGCCAAGCTTAGTCATGCCATGCCAAGAACTCTAAAAGCCAAACCATGCCATGCCAAGGACTTTAAAAAGCAAGCAAAGCCAAGCCAAGCCAAGCCATAGCCAATAGACCAAGGCTCTTAGTCATAGCCATGCCAAAAAGACTACTTAAAAAGCAGACACGCAGATATGCATGGCAAGCACCCTTTAAAAGGTCAAGCAAAGCCAAGCCAACCATGATATTGATCCACGAACTCTAAAAGCAAACTCAAAAAGCCAATCCATCTGCCATGCCAAGGCCACGCTAAAAAGCCAAGCCAACAAGCACATTGAGCCAATTTCAAGAAAAAGGCAAATAAAAGCCAAGCCAAAGCAAGCCATGCCATTCCAAACACTCTAAAAGCCAAGCCAATCCATGCCATGCCAACACTCTAAAAGATAAGTCAAGCCAAGCCAAGCCAAGCCATGCCATGCCATGCCAAGAACTCTGAAAACCAAGTCAAGCCATGATATGTCAAGAACTCTAAAAGCCAAGCCAAGCCATGATATGCCAAGAACTCTAAAAGCCAAGCCAAGCCATGGTATGCCAAGAACTCTAAAAGCCAAGCCAAGCCATGAAATGCCAACAACTCTAAAAGTCATGCCAAGCCAAGCCAAGCCAAGCCAAGAACTCTAAAAGGCAAGCGAAGCCAAGCCAAGCTAAGCCATGCCAAGCCTAGCCAAGCCAATAACTCTAAAAGCCAAGCGAAGCCAAAGAACTCATAAAACCAAGCCAAGCCTTGCCAAGAACTCTTAAAGCCAAGCCAAGCCATGCCAAGTATACCATTATGTTTAAACCCTATGTATGAAAGCAACTATAGAATGCAGAGTACACAATACTGTATAGCATTAACTGGTGGGAGGGGAGTGGGAATTACATGTATAATAATAATGACTGTGGAGTGCATATCAAACGCTACACCGGCTATGTCTGTCAGTCCGCAATTTTTTATGTCCGCACTTTTTCTGTCCGCCCTCAGATCTTAAAAACTACCGAGGCTAGAGGGCTGCAAATTGGTGCGTTGATCATCCATCCTCCAATCATCAAACATACCAAATTGCAGCCCTCTAGCCTTAGTAGGTTTTACTTTATTTAAGGCTAAAGTTAGCCATAATCTTGCTTCTGGCAACGATATAGGACAGCCACCACCGAGCCATGATTAAACTTTCACGGGCCGTGGCTCATACAGCATTATACCGAGACCACCGAAAGATAGATCTGATTATACGCTGCAGCGGCTGTACAGAAAACTCGATTGCGCCGAAGAAACTTCAGCAAATGTTTTGCTTTCTCTCCTCCTTCTGATGTGAATTTCAACGCGATATTTCACATCGAGAGAGTGATGAAATAAAGGCTCTGATGAAGCGAAAAGGGACAATGAAAAGTGGGAACTGGTGAATAAAATAATAAAACTTGGTGATTGGTGGACTAGATGAAATAAGAGACTATTGAAATAAACGTTTTAATGAAGCAAAAAGAGAAGAAATAAGAATGAAAAAGAGGGACTGGTGAAGAAAATCAAGAGAATAACGGAACTTGGTGATTGTTGAAGGAAATGAATAATAATCATATTTCACCTCAAGAGACTAATGAAATAGGGGCTTTGACGAAGCACAAAAAGAAGAATGAAACGAGGGAACTAGTGAAATGGGAAGGAACTGGTGAAGAAAAACAAAGCAATAACGAAAATTGGTGATTGGGGAAGGAAAGGAAATAAATGACAGGAAATAAAGACAAATCATATTTTAAATCAAGAGACTAATGAAATAGTCTTCGGTAAAGCAAAAGAGGAAGAATGAAAACGGGGGAACTATTGAACTGCGAAGGAAATTTGAAATAAAGCACGGGAATAACGAAACGTGATAATTGGTGAATGGGAAGAAACAAAGAATAACATTACAAAAGAATAAGTGAAGCAAAGAGGGGCATTTGAAATCCAGTTGCAGGTTAGTTAGGAATTTTATCCTAGTGGATGGCGGATGAAGGATAACGAATGAATAGAAAAAAAACGCTTGGAGATGAAGAAGATAAGAACTTACGTAGAAAGATGAGCCATCACAGAGAGAGGTGTTTGTTTATATAAAAAAAACTAATGAAGTTACAGATGACAGACTAAATGAGAGAGTGAAAGAGATACAGAGATCTAATAAGAGATACAGATGGTAATTTAAACAAGAGAATGAGAGAGAAAGAAAAGGGAGTATTTTGACAAAAGATACAGAAGGTAAACTAAACAAAGAGAGAGAGAGAGACAGAGAGAGATTGCATCTAAAGCTTTAAAAAAGTAACTAATAATTTCACGAAGAAAATCCTATCTAAATAATGCGGCAAATAAAACAACATGCCCAAAATAATTCTCACATGGCGATAATTGGACAGAATTCCACCT